>NC_087151.1:37307692-37405192 GCF_035594125.1 Scylla paramamosain | reverse complement strand
ACTATTGACATCCTTATTCGAATCTCTCTTTATCTTTTCGATTAGTTGTTCGTGATAATGAAATGCGCTTCTTTCCTGAGGTCCTGTGAGGAAGGGAGGAAGGGAACGAGTTAGGGATTGAGCCAGAATAGGAGGCGCGGGTTGCAGTGCGTGGCCGTCAGTGCCAAGGCCGGTGTCAGGTGTAGACGGGCTGGCAGGAGGTGCTACTTAAGGCGGAGAGGCGGGCGGGGGCATCATTCTCATCCACGCGTCTCGGCATGAAGGTGAGTAACAGGTGTCGTGGAGGTGTGTGTGAGTGTGTGTGGGACTCATGAGTGTAACTTTGCTTTCGGCACTTGTCCGTTTCTCCTTCTCAGTTCTGCTAATTGTTCGGGTGGAATTGAGTGATTTTATAAAGGGGAAGGCGCCGCATCATGATGAGCAGAGAAGTGAGATTTTTTTTTTTTTTTAAGTGAGGTACACCATTTTCTACCCTCTCTCCTCTCTTCTCCTTCCTCAGTTCGGGAAAATATGTGTTTTAGTTTTTGAACGCTCCATATACGACTTTTTAGTCAAAGAAATAATTGGAGCTTGTGCTTTGCTTTTTGCCTTTCTTCATTCCCGTTTCCTAGTTCTAATATGTATGCCTCATTTTTTTCCCTTTTTTTTCCACAAGGGATGTATCCTAACGCTCGAACTCTATATTTATTATTTCTTAACCCGTGGAAGAAGCGATTGAAACTTGTGGAGAGGGGCTGCACTGGGCTTCGCTCGACTTCTTGAGAGACCTCTGTGCTATATTAATTGAAGCCCCAGACTTGTGACTCTAATCGTTCAGACAACCTCCGATGTTGTTTGTGCGTAATTTGCATTGTCTTTTAGGATATTGGTTGAAAAGTTATATCCTTCCCTTCCTTTGACAGCGCGGGAGGCTAGCGAAGATTATAGTCATTAAGGCCTACTTCTGTTTACACTCCGTTGGGTATGATCTGTTTCCCTCAGGTTGTGACGCAGGTGGTGGTGTGCTTAGGAGTGTGGGTGGCGGCAGCGGCGGCGGCGGCAGACCCAGATGGCTCCTACCACCTAGACTCCCGTGGGGTGCAGGTGCAGTTAGGACTCACGCCGCCCCACCAACTGCTCGAGACCCACCGCGCCGCCACTCAGACCTACAGGCGTGACGGTGATGCCGCGGGAATGCCATATGAGGCGGCCCGGACGGAGCCGCGCGATTCTGTGAGTATTTACTGGCACACTTCCGCCATTCTGCTCTTCAGGATGGTGGTGTGGAGAGAGAGAGAGAGAGAGAGAGAGAGAGAGAGAGAGAGAGAGAGAGAGAGGAAAAATACAAAACTCTGTTCAAATTGCTTTCACTTAACTTTGCTGGTAAATCAAGACATTGCGATCTTTTATTCTAACGGAAACCAAATTTAAGGATGTTGATATCCAGCTTAGGGTTGCACACATTCACGAGCTGAGCATCATTCCTAGCATTTTGGTAAAGAAAGTGAAAGAATCGCACATGATTCAGCTTTCACTTTCCTGATGGCAGTTTTGCTTACGTCAGCTTCATCTCTCCCTCAGAGTCCCCAGTACGCGTGGGCATACGAAGTTGCCGCACCATCTAGCGGAGACAGGAAGTCAGCGCGGGAGGAGCGTCGCGGGGACGTGGTGGTGGGGCAGTACAGCCTGGTGGAGCCTGATGGTTCTTATCGTGTAGTGGACTATTTCGTAAGACCGGACACTGGCTTCCACGCAACTGTCAACAAAGACGAGACCCCTGAGGCTTTGGCTCAACAGTATGCAGTCCAGTACTCAGCGCAGAGGCACAAACAGCCACTCACACCCACTCAAACCCACGACCAGCGTGTTCAACAGGCAATCAGAGATCACTTCAAGACTCCACAACTCAGGGATCAGTTCCACAGCCCACAGCCTAAAGACCACTTCCAAAGCCCACAGTTCAGGGCTCAGTTACAAAGTCCACACGTTAAAGCTTCTATCGATACCCCACAGCTCAAAGATCAGATGCAAACCCCACAGGTGAGAGATCATAGTCATAGTCTAAAGGCTAAGGAGCATTTCCAGACTCCACAGTTAGAGCATCAGTTCCAGAGGTCAGATGTTAAAGATCCCTCCCAGAGTCAACAGTTCACGCATTTCAAAGATCAGTTACAAAACCCACAACTTAAAGAGCAGTTCCAAAGCCCACAACTTAGAAAGCAAACCCCAACCCAAAAGACTGAAGACCATTTGCAAACCCTACAAATGAAGAAGCAGTTCCAAACCCCACAAATGAAGGAGCAGTTCCAAACCCTACAAATGAAGCAGTTCCAAACCCCACAAATGAAGGAGCAATTCCAAACCCCACAAATGAAGGAGCAATTCCAAACCCCACAAATGAAGGAGCAATTCCAAACCCCACAAATGAAGGAGCAATTCCAAACCCCACAAATGAAGGAGCAATTCCAAACCCCACAAATAAAGGAGCAGTTCCAAACTCCACAAATGAAGGAGCGGTTCCAAACTCCACAAACGAAGGAGCAGCTCCAAAGCCCACATGTTAAGGAGCAGCTGCAAAGCTCACAATTCAAGCAACATTTCCAAAGTCCACAGTTTAAGGAACAATTCCAGAGTCCACAATTTCAGCAGCAGTTCCAGAGCCAACAATTTAAGGAGCAATTTCGAAGCCCACAATTCAAGCAGCATTTTCAAAGCCCACAGTTTAAGGAACAGTTCCAAAACCAACAACTTCAGCAGCAGTTTCAGAGCCCACAATTCAAAACTCAGTTCCAAAGCCCACAGCAGCAATTCCAGATCTCACCGATGCCAAGTCAACAGTTCATGGGTCAACCAATACCACATTTTCAATTCCAAAACCCACAGTTCAGTGGGCACCATTTCTTCAGAAGACAGTCCCAAACCCCACAGATCCAGAGCTCACACTTCAGAGATCACTTTGCCATGCCACAGGGTATGGATCGTTTTAATATGCAGCTGCTAGGAAATCAGTTCAAACATCCATATTTCAGCAGACACCAGTTCCTAAACCAAGGGCTCAACCAAGAACACTTCCGAAGCCAAGATCTCATGAAAACTGTTCAGAATCAACAGTCACCGAATCAAGAGCCTGGCAGGGATCAGCTCCAACCCCAAATGACTGAAGGCAAAATTAAGGACAAAATAACTGAAGATCGGGTCCGAAGCAAGCCAGACAAGAAAGATCACCAGTCCCCTGACCAAAGAGGTGATGGAAGTTACCTGCAAGACCATCAAAATAAAAATCAGCAACCTGAAAGGCATGAACTTCATAAGGACCAATTCCGCGACCAACAAACTAAAAATGATCAATTACCTGAAACTCACGACAGCAGAAGCCGGTTTCAGAACCAAGAGTTCAGCGCAGATCAAATTGTGGGACGACTCAATGAGAGACGGTTTCAGAATCATGAGAGTCAATTTCAGAATCAGAGAACTCTTTCAAGAACATTTCAAAGTGAAAATATGAAACAGGATGAACAGCAGCGTAGCGGCCAGCAAGGCCATGCTCAGCTAAGCTCCGTGCCTGGTTCTGGCGTCACCCTGAAAACTTCCCTTACCCCCTTCGATAGTGAGCACCGTACTCAAGGGTTCACTAGACAAGGGCATAGCAGCGACAGAAGCAGTGGGGCCCAAACGTACTCTTCCATGCAGGGACACCCCGAAATCCGTCCCCGCCCTGTCAACTCTCCGGTGGGCGTGCCTCTCATCCACCACTAGTTATATCGAATTCAAAAGAAGTTGCTAACTATTCAGGTGACGGTGGCACCCAGGAAGCCTCCGCGTAGTGTGCTGGTGAAGGTCGGTTCTGCTTCCTCCTGGGTCTCTAGTTTGGTGCCTCGATACATTAGTGTGTTGTTACTGCCTATCTGGCCGCGCGACGCCACCATCACGAAAGCTCAGCTTGCCAGCTGCTGGTAGGTGCTGAGGATCAAACTCACAGGTACATTTTTATGTGCTCGACGCAGCCTTCATGTCCTGGCTGCTGGCAGCACAGCAATCCTACGATGATGCCTTTATACTAAATAAAAAGCGTAGCATTCCTGCTGTGTTTTTCCTTACTGAACCGAGGATAGTGGAAGGAGCGGGTAAGCCGGGATGCTTGATCGACAGAATGTAGGTGTATCAGTAAACAACTGGCATCTACGGTATTATCTATCTATTCTCAGTGATAGAATGCTAGTGACTTGCCCTCTGTGACTTCATACGAGTGAACACACACACACACACACACACACACACACACACACATATATATATATATATATATATATATATATATATATATATATATATATATATATATATATATATATATATATATATATATATATATATATATATATATATATATATATATATGCACGGGCGCACACGCACGTACGCACGCACGCATACACGTACTTGCAAAAGACCTATGCTTTGGAAGTGTCAAGATATCGAACGTGACGCAATGACGAGTAACAGAACGAGAAATGTGTAGAGGTAACTTATGACGTCCACCTTTTGACTTATAGAACTGAAGCATGAAGCTTAATAATCTTAGAGCTAGTTTTTGTTGTTGTTGTTGTTGTTGTTGTTGTTGTTGTTATAATAATATCATCATCATCATCAATAATAATAATAATATTGCATTAGATTTTCCTCCTTTTTTTCCTCCAAATATGAATACTAGATAAACCTTTTTAACACCCACATTAACCTGACAGCACTCACAGGCCAGGCAGAGAGGAGAAAGAGGAGGAAAATCTAATATAATTATAATAATAATAACAATAATATAATAATAATAATAATAATAATAATAATAAGAAGAAGAAGAAGAAGAAGAAGAAGAAGAAGAAGAAGAAGAAGAAGAATCATTATTATTATTATTATTATTATTATTATTAATAACAACAACAACAACAACAACAACAACAACAACAACAAATGGCTAATAATGAGGCGATGAGAGTGGTGGTGATGAGGGTGGTAATGGCGATGAAGGTAGTAGTAATGATGAGAGCGGTGATGATAAGGAGGATGATGATGATGATGATGATAACAGCGGTGATACTGATGAGAACTGATTACACAGATTACTTTTGAGACAATATCTTGTGGTACGCAACCAATTACACCTCTTTCAAATACGTATTTACTTAAAGTTTTCATGTTATTCTTATATATATATATATATATATATATATATATATATATATATATATATATATATATATATATATATATATATATATATATATATATATATATATATATATATATATAAACGTAAGGAAAGTTTCTACACTGTGAATACCGATTATAAAAATTCAGTCTTCCCTTACAAGATACAACTTGTGCGTAATTTAACGGCGTGAGTAGCAGGTAGTCCGGTCTACGTCACCAGAGCGTCGGGAAGCCCAGGCAGAAGGACAGCAGTGAGGCGTGCAGGCCCACTGAGTTATTATGCCCTTGTTATCAAAACGGAACTACGATAAAATGCCTCGGTGATGCGTCATCATACGCCTCCTTATCCTCCACCTCTTGGAACCAACGCTGCGTGGAGCAGCGTGTTCCCTACTGCAGGTGGGTGATAAGTGCATTAACAGTAAATCCTGATTTTTAATTATGACTTCCATGAAGGTAACTTAAAATTGCAGCCGATGTTGTTGTGAGGACGGAAAGAACATACTGATTACATCCCCGGAAATAATTAACACTAGTAATGTCGCTGTCTCAGATAAGTGTTCAGTACTGAGTCGAGTCATGAGCAGAAACCATATATTGTAATATGTCAACTCACTTCCACTGTGTTTAGCTTCCTCTCTCAGTCTCAAGTCATCTGAACAACTGTCAGTATCCTTACAAAACCTCATGATTGAAAGATTCTCAGCAGATCGTAGGACTACATGTTGAGAGAAAAACTGAATATGGTGATGGTGAGTCAGGCAGAGTCGCACTACCACATTAAGTAATACATGTTATCGAACTATCGCCAGACGTGTCCACACTCCCATATTCGTGTAAACACTAGGATGAAGTAGCAAAACAGTGAAATGCCTCAAGACTGCTGACAGCCCACGCCATTTATATAGCATATAATAGAGGTCATATAATATAAGGTTATAATATGCAATGTAAATCTAAACAGGATAACATTGATCAAAATGCAAGTTTGTTCCAAAATGGTTCACGTATCTATTAAGTGACGCTTCACTTGACATCGCTTCAACGTTCCCTCCGACGTCTGGTGAATGGATAACTTAGAATTAACATACAAATTCATCGTAAATTTCAATCCAACTTTAACTATAATGTAATGGACAAAATTTCAGGAAGGGTACTTTATTCTCAAACGTTTCGTCATCTTATCTCGTAAGTTATAAAGAATTTCCATAGGTGTTTTCATGATTCTAAAGATAGTGTGATAAGGATTCTGCTTCCTCAACGAGAAAAAAAATTATGAAGAAATATACATACTAATTATCTTCGTGAATTTGGGAAAAAATTCCAACAAGAAAACGATTAAAGCATTTCAGGATACGAGAACAGTCATTAAGAGTTTGAAGCCTTCTTTATATAACATATACCAGTATTCCGCTCTTTCGTAATGCAATCAGTTTCTTAGATTAACTTCACTGAGAGAGAGAGAGAGAGAGAGAGAGAGAGAGAGAGAGAGAGGTAGGGGAGGCATAACCGCTGGTACTTCGTGACGTATCACACTATCACAAACCAGTGATCGAGGTCCTAGTCGTCCCACTAAAAAGGATACCAACTCCATTATAATTCGAGGCCATCCATAATCTCATCTTACTTCTTACTGCCATTTTGATCTGTATATGAATATCCACTGCCAGTTCTAAGTGTTATTATTTATTCTCTCCCTCACTTAGCAGCTATATGTCTGAGTGAAGACAAGCAAAGAAGAACTGCGAGATAACGAAGCCCTTATACTTGAAATGCATTTGAATAAATACAAAAATGATCATTACAATAATTTCCATCCAGCCCACGAAACATGAAGCCATCCATCCCAGGCTGCCGTAGTCCGCCTAGCAACTTGCCCCCTTCCTCCCATAATCCACAAAACTGTTTTCTTGAGTTAGTTCTTAAAAAAAAAAAAAAATGACAGTGGCCGTTCTCTGCTTTACTGAATTCAAGGAGGTTTATTTATACTCTCTGACTGTATTTTCCTTCAGATAGTACAGTTTGTATACCAAACCAGCACATTTCCATCATCGATAACTAGATTTTCTGATTTCTTAAAACATTCAATAGTTCTCTTTAGATAACGTGATTCAAGAGTCTAGTAAATTTACGGAAATTCCACTGTCAAGTCTTCCGCCTTGTTACCAAACAAGGATTCTACAAAGCAAGGACTTTGTATAGTACAGTCTTTGTACAAAGGCATGTGTTTCTTAGTAAAAATTTAACAACTGTGTTGCTCCTTAAGCCCCGGTCACACATAACCGAATTGGCACCAAGTGTTCACTAAAGTGTATTCGGCTCGGCTTTGTGCTCCATTAGCCCGATTTTTCATCACTCGGGCGACATTCGATGCGTTGTTGGTGACAATCCCCGAATGCAAACCAAACGCATACCGAATACAAATCGAATGTGCACCGACTGCACCCCGAATTAAGAAATTTAAAAAATAACTGTAATTTTGGTCGCTGAAGCCTCCGCGAATATAAACCGAATGCAAACCGAATACATACCGAATGCATATCGAATGAGTACCGAATACATGCCAACTGCATACCGAATGCAGACTTTTTTTTGATGAACACACCTGGGATATATATATATATATATATATATATATATATATATATATATATATATATATATATATATATATATATATATATATATATATATATATATATATATATATATTACGATGCCGAACCGAAAATTTCGTGTTTCATGAAATATTCGGTGAACTCAGCTGTATGTATGTGTGTGGCTTAAGGCCACACACTACATAAAATGGCCATTCTATATTATTTATGTATTTATTATTTTTAAACTGCAAATCATGCTGATGTGTCAAAAAAATGCATTTCAAATATTGCGTTTATCTTTCTTTGAGTTGCGAATCGGTTTTATTTGGCAACAGCAAACCGCGGTGAATCGAGACAACTCAGGCAAGCGTGTAATGGGTAACGTGAGGAGAGTATGTGTTGTTCTTCTTGTGACTTTCGGCTGTGCTGGCAGCCTGGTGATACTAGTGGCGATATGTGTATATAGTGTTGTAAAGTAGGGAAATTTCCATCACGTGTCTATGCGATATGAATCGCATAGACACATGCAAATAAACTTTTATATAGTGGATATCACCATGATGGATCTCTTAGGTACTGGCCTAAGTATAGACTAGACAGTGAGATGGTGAGGCGCTATGTATACAAGTGTGAATCAGGCACTGGATACGAAATGGTGCCCATGTGTAGTGCCTGGGAGCAAGGCACAGGCTCTTAGCCAACAGGGACGGACACTTGTAGTGTAGTGCCAGGGAGCAAGTCAGCCCTAGCCAGCAAGGATACTTAGTGTGTTGCCAGGAAGAAAGACATTCCTAGCCACCAGAGTCACATGTAGTGTAGTGCCAGTGACCAAGGAACTCCTAGGGCACGTGCCACATCTGGCTACCAAGGACACGTGCAGTGTAGTGCCAGGGAGCAAGATTTTTGTATGATATCTTCCCAGGATGCCGTGATATTTCTCTCTATTTACTTTATACCCACTTATATTCACAAATGTCCAGGAAAGAGGCCTATTAGGCCTGTAATCAGTTCTGGAACCTCATTGCACCATGCAGTGTCAGCATGGTGGACAGTATGTGGGCTTTTTGTAATTATGTTTTTGCTCCTGGTTTTTCCAGAATTTAGATTTCAAAATGTTTCAACTCTTGTTGATTTAACTACCCTTCCCATCCCTGGAGGCTGTTGCAGTTATATACTATCCCGCTGGTAAAGCTGTTCTTCCTGATGTTAAGGCCTTTTGTAGATCTTTTGTCCCCATTTGACTGAGTCTTCAGCTAGTTGGAAGATCCTTTGGCAGCAGCCCTCATCATAGATTCTTTTTAAGATCTTGGTCTCTATCACATCACCCTAGGATCTAATGTATGCCAGTGGCAGGAGGTGTTCTTTTGATTATTCCATAAATTTTGTTTGCTTTATTAATTTTTCTGCCATGTATTCAGAAAAGTTCAGATTGCAGTCCATCACTACCTGCCTCCAGTTCTTTATTTTGTTACTTTTTTATGTGTAATATTTACTCTTTTTGATAATTTTATTGTCATGACTGCTATTAATCTTGAAGTAGCCTTTGCTAAAGATTTGTTTTAAGTCCTCCATAAATAAAAGAGATTTAGTTTTCCTAATGCTATTTTTTGTCTTGTATAAACCCAAGCATCATTTTCCTTCTTGGTGACTTGTTTTGTGAGGTAGTGACTACCATTTTCACAGCTATAAAAAAAAAACTAAACTAATATTTATTGTTATCTAAATACAGTAATACATTTTTTTATTGTAAACTAAACCATAGCTAACCCAACCTATAATATGGCCTAACACCCTGCAAAGTTGTTGTTGTGTTGTACACACCCCTTCAGCCTTCAGGTACCTTCAGGTACACACTTATTACTGCAGCAGCCCTGGGCAGTCAGCACACACAACAGGGATCCACAACTGCTGTCATTGTCGAGTTTGTTTGGCTAGTGGGGATGAGGCATGCACACACATGGCACCTGTCTGGACCCAACAGACTACTGAGAGGGGGAAAGGGCAACAAAACAGTCTCACTGGCACTCTTGTCTTTATTACCTGCACAGAGCAGTACCACAGGACATGAGGCACACTAACACAGTTGAGACACAAGAGTATCAGGTACAAACGTTATCAAAAAATATATTTGCAGATAGATGGGCCATCTCTTGAATATGTGATATGGATACGGAAATGTTAGGGTCTGATGAGAGAAGAATTACAAATTATTCGTATCTTAGTGCATTGTATAGGCAAATGAAGGGTGAATTGATCTGAGTGGACTAGGCAGGAGGATACAAGGATACAAAAACTGTCATGTACTGTAAATGAGCAAAAAAGAGACCACTGATTTTTGGAGTGAAATCTGGTAATGCCAAATGTCTAACTTATTGAGAATTGAAAGTATGGTATGAGATACACAGGTTATAAAAACACAAAGCATTACCTACAAGCTATTCTTGAGTCTTTAAATTACTCTTGGTGTAATGTTAAAGGGTTTGATGTTACATATAATATGTTTGCAGGCTTGAGTGATGTCGAACAAGAAACATTTCAACTTGGACCAGCTGGTGATTGCTATCATCTTGTCCTCCTCCAAGACCAAGCAGGCCATAGACCAGCTGATCATGGAGGTGAGAGAGAGAGAGAGAGAGAGAGAGAGAGAGAGAGAGAGAGAGAGAGAGAGAGAGAGAGAGAGAGAGAGAGAGAGAGAGAGAATGTGCCTCTGAGGAATGCTGGAGAATTTGGGAGTGTAGAGAAGGGCATCTAGGGGAGGAAAACTTGCTTCAGGCCTAGGCTAGTTCTGCTTATAAGGTTCTTAAGCTGTCCAACCCTTTCAGGGAAACTAAAGAAATTGATTGAAATGATAGTGATAAGGATGATTTCAGAATATAGGGCAATGTGCAAAATAAAATTTGATGAACAGCAGTAGATATACAGGATGTAGCATGAGTTTCTGTGGATATTCCTAAAGGTGAAAGTACAGGATATTCTAAATGGAAAATGTTCTATACTCATGCATTTTGAGGCCTTCTTTTAGCCGTGCGATGAAATTTGAATGTGGCTGGGCAACAGATACATATTGTAGAAATATTATGTCCACATACTCCATCTTGCTGTATATGGCATTTTCTACAGTTTTTTTTTTTTTGTCAAAATCATACAGTACAGTCTAAATATATTCACTGTCACTGTCTTGGTGTGAAACTGAAAGTGACTGGCTAGTAATCTGCTAGTCTTGCTCCTTTCCCCTCCTCACCCAGGCAGGCAAGGTGTCACATAACCTATTATTTTATTAGTCATTAATTACAGTTGTACTATAATTGTGTAATGTTTATTGATAAATCACCTATCCATCAATACTACTTGTCTCATTATGGATACTGGAGTACTCCAAAACTTCTAGAAATGATGACTAAATAATTCACAGTTTCACTGTTGGACATCCTGCATCAAGGCAGGCCATTGTTGCCTGGCCTCATTCATATTTCTTCCCATGGTTAAACAAAGCCTGAAAGTGCATATGTATATAGGACATTTTCTACTTAGAACAACCTGTATGTTTGCCTCCAGCAATATCTACAGAGACTTGTGTTACCCCCGAATGTTGTAGCCAGAGATGGGTAGTGCAGTGTGTGCTTGCTCACACACGCACACACACACACACACACACACACACACACACACACACACACACACACACACACACACACACACACACACACACACACACACACACACACACACACACACACACACACACACAGAGCTCACTGATAGAGGGAAGAGTACCAAGGGATTGGGAGACCAAATATAGTGCCAGTACACAAAGGAGGAAGATGGACTGAGCCACTAAATTGTAGACTGGTGTCACTAACTAATGTTGTGGGCAAGGTCTGTGAAATGGTGATCAAAGAAAAGTGGGTGAAATATTTGGAAGAGAACGAAGTTATAACAAATAGCCAATTTGGTTTCAGAAGAGGAAGGTCATGTGTGACAAATTTACTAAGTTTTTATACAAGTGTAATAGGTGAAGTACAAAACAGAGGTGGGTGGGTAGATGCAGTGTACTTGAACATCAAAAAAGCTTTTGATAAAGTTCCATATAAAAGACTATTGTGGGAGATGGAACATATAGGAGGACTGAGAGGGACAATGCTAAAATTGATGAGGGACTAAAACTATAGAGAAATGAGAACTGTGATCAGGGACACATGTTCAAGTTGGAGTAAGGTAACAAGCGGAGTACCACAGGGGTCAGTGTTAGCACCCATTATGTTCCAGATATACATCATTGATATGCAGGAAGGTTTGACCAGTTATGTTAATCTGTTTGGTGATGATGCAAAATTGCTAAGAGTAATAAAGAGCCATGTTGATTGTATGGAGTTACAAAGAGATATTGACAAAATTTATGGGTGGAGCAAGAAGTGAAAATTGGAATTCACTGCTAATAAATGCCATGTGATGGAACTGGGAAAGAGTAAAAGACCTGCATGGGACTATAAAATGGGGGAGGAAGTAATAATGAAGAGCAAAGAGGAGAAAGACCTAAGAGTGGTTTTTTAAGATACCCTGCCCACAGAATGGCTTATAAGTGAGGTATTTGGCTTGACATACAGGATGTTAATAAATATTAGGGTGGCATTTCATTACATGGATAAGACTATGGTGAAAAAAATTATAGCCACTATGCTACATCCCAAGCTGGAATATGCAGCAGTGGTATAGTCTCTGCATATGAAGAAAGATATAAAGAAGTTGGAAAGAATTCAGAGGGTAGCTACAAGGATGGTACTGGAGCTGAAAGACCTAATGTTTGAAGAGAGGTTGAAGGAAATGGGACTGCAGACTTTGCAAATTAGAAGAGAAAGAGGAGGTCTAATAACAATGTATAAAATAGTTAACTGCCTCGAGAAGATAGACAATTAGGACCTGGTGTTGCTGGAAGAAGATAAAGCTGGATGGATGAGAGGGCACTCAAAGAAGATCAGGAAGAGTCACTGTTTGAGGAACATCAAGAAGTACAGTTTTCCACACAGAATTGTGGATATCTAGAATGGTCTAAATGAAGAGGTTGTTACAGCACTAAACATACATAAATTTGAGGAAATGCTGAATGAATATAGATATGGAGACAGGACACTATGAGCCCTGCTTGAACCCTGTACTATACAACTAGCTAAATGCACACACGCACACACACACACACACACACACACACACACACACACACACACACACACACACACACACACACACACACACACACACACACACACACACACACACACACACTGCTCTACTACCAGCATTTAATCAATATATGTATTCATTTTCAGAAAACCCACCTTCCACTGTCTTGTATTTTGTCTTTCTTGCTTGTGTAATAAATTATTATTCTTGGCTTGCACATTTATCTCTAATTTGTGTTGAAAAATAAATGTGATGTAGGAATGTATTTGTGTGTGTGTGTGACAAAAAATTATTAAAGAAATTGTTACCATAAGGGTTGGTGATAGTGATGATAAAGACCATATATTGAGTGATGGATGTGTGTGCTTGCATGAAATTTAAGGTTTTGAGTAGGTGTATTGTATGGCAGGTGTGCAAGCTGTCAGTCAGCAAGAAGTATCTACCAGTGGAGGAATTGTGCCTTCAGTACCCCTGGGCATGCCATGTACTGCAAGAAATACTGCATTTACATAACTTCCTGCAGAACACCATCAATAATTGCTTGCTCAACTTGAAGAGATGTAAGTATGATTTTGCTTATTTTCAACTTTTCAATCACCTCATGGTTCTTACATGATTGTTTTTAACATATGTTGCCAACAGATTTATGTATATAACTAATGATTGGGCATTTGTTTCTAAATGTACCACTTTGATGTGTCTACCTTC
The DNA here is from genome assembly GCF_035594125.1 of Scylla paramamosain. Taxonomy (NCBI): domain Eukaryota; kingdom Metazoa; phylum Arthropoda; class Malacostraca; order Decapoda; family Portunidae; genus Scylla; species Scylla paramamosain. Next base: position 37,391,519 of record NC_087151.1, on the reverse strand, counting down.
ATCTATCTTTGTGTGAACTCTAAGACTCCAAAACATATTAGAAGTTCAGTGTAAAGAAGTGGGTCTCCCAACTCCATTATCATATAGAGGAGTTATCTTTTCTTGGTTGATGCATGGAGGTCTCATGCCATGCGGCTCTGGATATTCATACAGTGCAGCTTTTAACACATGACTGAAGTGCCCTTAACTAAAAGTATTTTTGTTCTCACAGAATACAAACGGCACATTATGTACACAACATAAGCAAAAAAAAAAATGGAGAAAGTAAAAATTAAAATCCCTGATTCAAAAGTTATCACATTTGAAATGTTACACAACTTGAAGTATACTTCATTTCTTTTTTATTTCTCCCTCTAACACTTGCTTTACTCCTCTTTTTTGTAATCTGTATTCTGTGACTCATGAGTACCTTAGAATTAAGAATATCTGATATGTGTGTAATGTTTTCCTTACTAAAAATTTTATTTATTTGTCCACAGATTATGATGATCAGTGGAGTACTGACAGATTCAAAGAGTTTCAAAGCATTTATGGTAGTCATATTGGGTACATGGTACCAAGTGATTTCAGTAATACCATGGCAGGGTTAGCCGAGGGTTATGCTGAAGTAATGGAGAACATTCACTATGGACATGACATTGGGATGAAAGATGCAGAGAAAAAGCAGAACAACCATGTTGCAGTTGTTCATGGTATAGATGTAAAACTGCTGCAAGAGGTTAATGGCTTGGGAACTAATCTCTTTAAAATCATGACCTCTTTAAAGGAGGAAAACTGGGATATGTTAAGCAAAACATGTGCATATGATCCTGATAAGCCATACATTTTAGAATTTGAAATGCCTGCAGTTATTTGGCCAATAGCTGTGAAGTATGACCTGGACCTGCTTCAGAAGATATTAAGGTGAGTGCATTTTGATTGCATGTGATTTTTCATAATGCATTTCACTTTCTCATTTAGGAATTCATTTGGATCTCTGAAGTACTTGTTAATTTTGAAATAGTTATATTGATGATGGTGATCTTCATTATCATTATCATTACCTGAAGTTGTCCCATTATGAAGGGGGGTAGGGGAAAAGGGTAAACAGGTGTATGCTGTCAGGCTTTGGTATTGAGGTATATGGTCAGCTGGGCAGCTGCTTGAGGTATGGCAGCATAGTCCACAATACTATCCCTTTCCACCAGGGGCTGACTGGGCTAAGAATGTGAATGATGTGTGTGTGAGTATGTGGTGCTTTGTCTGGACTATCCTGTGTAGGATTGCCAGCTGGTATATAGATGATAGATCATTATATTATTATTACTGTAGAGCTCATTGGTTATAAGTCTGTCTTTTCAGCAGCTTTGTTTTGGTTGAGGGATTTTTTCTTATTACTCCTACAGCCTAAGCAAAAGCAGTTTTCAGTCATATTCTTGTTAGACATGTATTAAATATAAAATGCTTTTCTTTGAGGAATCTCTCTCTCTCTCTCTCTCTCTCTCTCTCTCTCTCTCTCTCTCTCTCTCTCTCTCTCTCTCTCTCTCTCTCTCTCTCTCTCTCTCTCTCTCTCTCTCCAATAAAGTGCTACGGGTTGCCTTCCTCCAAAATAGAAGGAAAGTAATGATATAATCGAGACAGGAGGAGCAGCAGCAACAGTAGGAGGAGGAAGAGCAGCAGGAGGAGGATGAGTAGAAGAGAGAGAGAGAGAGAGAGAGAGAGAGAGAGAGAGAGAGAGAGAGAGAGAGAGAGAGAGAGAGAGAGAGAGAGAGAGAGAGAGAGAGAGAGAGAGAGAGAGAGAGAGAGAGTGAGTTTACAGTATCAAAAAAGGGTGTCATGATCCCATATCACCCGATAGTCACAAGGGCTTCATTATGCCTATAGTCCTATAGTCAGCATCTTTTAGTGCAAACATCATCATCGCGCCTCTTCACAAAACCTCCACCATCTCCTCAACGCCACATCTTCACATAATCATTTAATTTCTCTCTCTATCAGTTTCTTCTCTCATTTCTTTCATATCATGAAGCCCCAGGTGACAATATCCTCTCCACCGGAGGAACGAACCAAACCAACAGACATCCTTGCCCTTTCTCATGCCTCTCTCTCTCTCTCTCTCTCTCTCTCTCTCTCTCTCTCTCTCTCTCTCTCTCTCTCTCTCTCTCTCTCTCTCTCTCTCTCTCTCTCTCTCTCTCTCTCTCTCTCTCTCTCTCTCTCTCTCTCTCTCTCTCTCTCTTTCTCTCTCTCTCTCTCTCTCTCTCCACCCACACACTCAAAGAAAATTAGAGTAACTACATAAATACGTATTAGTAGTTCTAGTGAGTTGTATGAATTTTGATAGGCTTACCTCAAAATGGAGTTTCAGCTCATCATCAGGATCCTTGTTAGACATGGTAAAATAGCAAGCCATCGCGTCTCTCTGACAACTTCAGCAGCTTGAGTGGTTGTTCTCCCACGTTGATGGTCGAGTAGAGTTCTGCATATTTTTTGTTGGCAACGCGTGCTGTGCGAAAAATATTTGTATGTCTCTTTTAACACCATGAATTTAAGGTGAGAAGGCAACTTTCGCATAGCATATGACGTACATAACTGCAATGAGTGGCAGATGCACTTGATGTGCGTCACATTTTGATTTATGGCACGAAATCTTGATATGTGCCCCGCACGTGGTGTTGCACCCGTCTGTTGCCAAACCGATGCATTTTTTGACATCCAGTTTTGCATGCTTTTCTAACAAGTCCAATAAAGATGTTGTGACCACCTCAGCTGTGCCCTTTTTCCAGTTCCACCAAACCCAGATACGAAGTGATAATTCTTTTCTTCGTGTAGTTAGGATAGTGAACAACACATAATTGCTTCTTTGTGGTGATGCCTGTGCTTTCATCAATTATCAGTGAGTAATCACCATCACCGATATCGCTGCACAGTTCCTTCAGCATACAAGGTCCCAATATCTTGTTCACGAGTGCTGTACACTTTGTTCTATGCGGTGAGATTTTCTTGCAAGAAATATCTCTCACAAGCTCAGCCAAGTGATTGATCGTTTTTACACTTGAATGGCAAGCAATGTGAGCTCCTAATTTCAGTTCATAAATTTTCACACTGTTGTTGGCACTTGCTTTTGTTACACCAGACTGAAGTAACATTCTCATGTTCGAAAATGGGGCTGCATTTTTTGTTTCTCCGTTGAAGTGTGATTAACAAGATCACTGTGGTGAGCTCTAATTGTTGTCTTCCAGAACTTGCACGCTGCAACAGAGTCGTTGTCAGGTACATAAGCAATCCATTCTCTGAGACCATCTTCTTTTACCCATTCTTATTCTTCTTATTTTTTTTTTCTTCATATTTCGCCCACACGCAAGCTACTTTAGGTCCTTTGCTGAGCACAACAGAGGACAAACTGTGTCTGGCAGGTCACCTAACATAACCTAGCCTCTTCAGAGAGGCTGAATGAGGGGTGGACCTTGTAAGGTGTGGCATGACCCACAGGTCAATTAATCATGCCAAGGGATGTTAGTAGGGTGTGACCTCGTCGCGAGGTCAGGCCGAGGCCCTAATGAGGTCAAAGCCCTGTCGTAATAATCCTTCTTGAAGATTATCACGACCGAGTGCTAATGTATCAAGTGTTTTCGAAACTTGAAGCTAATCAGCCCAATATGCCGCGACTTTGCAAAAACAGCCAACCCGCGACTGTCGTTTTTCCCCGCCAACTCTCATCATATTGATCAGAAACAGCCCAGTTGGGCGGGTAAACCGCCGACCTGGCAACTGTGAAGTTGAGGCCCTGAGTTCTAGGCTCCGTCCTCTGGTAGTGTAACTGTCATGCCTCGCCAGTTAGCAAAGCTTTGATTGATTTTTTTTTTATTGAAAAAAAAAAAAAAACCATCCAGGGCTATGTAGGAAGCACGTGACTCATCGCGGCCCGGTCTCTTTCTCTGAAGAGTATTTCAGTTTTATATATATATATATATATATATATATATATATATATATATATATATATATATATATATATATATATATATATATATATATTTTTTTTTTTAGTATCTTTTTTTGTCCTTTGTTATTTAATTTCCATATTCATATTCATATTATTTTGTTTTTAAATATGTGACTGGGAAATGGCACATTATTGTTCTATAGGAATGTTTGCTAACTAGCTTGTATGTAATCTATCATTGAAATATTTTTGCAACTTATCAACATTTACTTCCCAAATCTTCCCATCTCGGCCCCCTCTATCCTCTCCACTCCATCTTCCACCTGCATCAACCTCACCTCGCTTATCTCGGCATGACCTGACCCTCTAACATACTCGCACCTCAGCTCATCTTCTCTCTCACCCCTCTGACCCAACCGGCTATTTCTCATCTCCTGGCCTCCACCCTCACACCTCACATCCCTCACCCAGCCTTATCTCTCCCACCTCCAACCTGGACTGCAAATTATCTTGTTTCTGTTGTTTACTCACCTTTTGATTACCTTGCATATCTTTATATCTTAGTACTTAGTTTCTTTTATTTTTAGGAATAAAAGAAAAAGAGGAAAGCAGTCAGAACCCAGGATCTTGAGGCTCCAATCTACTGCACCCCTTCAGTCACTTGTCACACATGATGTACTGCATCCTCCTCTTGACCCATCACCCTCAGTCAAGCCCTTGATAGAAGACTGGCCTTCAGACCTGAGCCCACTCCCAGCCCGTTCATGCTTACAGACCCAAGCTTCAGCACAGATCCTTCCTTCATCCCCAGCATATCCCTTCCCAGATTTTTCACCTCTTCAGTCATATGTGTCTTCCTCCCAACCCCATTCATTTATACAATCCTTACATCCTCCTTCAGTTCCTTCTCTATTTTCATCCCAGCTTCTCTTACAAGCCACCATACTACCTCCCTCAGCCCTCCCTTCTGTCACAGAAGAAGTCATCGTACCACTTCCTTCAGTTCTCCTTCCAGTCTGTAATAATACTCTCCAGCAATCCATGCACCAGGTTCTGTATCCTGGCCAGTCCTTCCCACAAGCCCTTCCTGCTTCAGATATGTCTTCATTCCCTGTGCAGTCCTTCCCACAAGTTTTGTTACCTCCAGATATGCTTCCAGCCCATGCCCACCCTTTCCCACAAACCCTCCCTTATCCACACACATTCCTATGGCCTTCCCAGTCCTCAGAAATCCATTCTCCACAGAAAATGTGCCCATACCATACCCATTCCTTCCCACACATCCCTCCTGCTCCAGACATGCCTCCATTTCATATCTATTCCTTCCCACACACTCTTCCTTCTCCAAACATGTGCCCACTCCATATCCATTCCTTCCCACACCCATCTGCTTCAGATGTGTGCCCACTTCATACCCATTCCTTCCCACACACCCCTCATGCTCCAGACATGCCTCCATTTCATACCCATTACTTCCCACACACCCCTCCTGCTTCAGACATGCCTCCATTCCATACCTATTCCTTCCCTCACACCCTTCCTCCTCTAGGCATGTCCCCATTCCCTGACAAGTATACTCCACAGGCTTTACCTCCTTCCTTGTACATGTCTCCTTTCTCTACCAGATCCTTCCCACAAACCTTGCCTCATCTCCCAGCTTTGTCCTCACTTTCAGCTCAGCCTTTCCAACAAGACCATCTTCTTTCCACAGCTCAACATTCCCACAATGTCTTATCTCTTAGCCCTGGACCACCTTCACCCCTAATCCAATCTTTCATGCCTCCTGAGTCTTTCCAACAAGCCTCACCTCCTTCCTCAAGTTTGCCTTTACCCCAAGCTCAGTTTTTCCACAGTACTGTACCTTCAAACCCAGAACTACCTTCTTCCCCAGTCCTACCTTTAATGTCACATATGATTGAGTGTCCCCAAGGGGTTTACCTTTCTGCTCCAGCCCATCCTCACCCTTTACCTGCTAGAAAGAAAAAAGTGAGTACACATGTCTTTTTTATTGCTCAAGGTAAAATTAATATTAAAACATGAAAAATTTATTGTTTTGATGTGAAAGTTGTTTTGAATTTATCAATGTTCTTGAAGTTTTCTGGGTGACAAACTCCTTAATCTGCTAAACATGAAGGATGTATGCATTAGTGTCTCAGCAGCCCTCAGCTTTGCAACAGGAAACTTTAACTTTGTGCAAATTAACAAAATTAAGTAAAACTTCTGTAGCAAAATATGAAGAAACAAAATTTTTCATGTTAACATTGTGTGCAATTGTGCTACTTCTCTAAATAACACCAAATTTGTCACCTGCCTAGCAGTCATTCCCCTAAATGTCACATGAATATAATGTATGCATAGGAAAGCATGTAATGGGGCCTGAGAACACGGTGACTCATATTATACAAGATTGTCCCATATTTGAACCATTCATCCCACTTCGCATAATGACTCTCTTTGGGATGCTTTTTTTTCTCCTATTTTCAAGATTTCAAATGCTTTACTTGAAATTTATAGGAAATTTCACATTTTACAGATATATTGATTTGTCTGAGTGAAATCTTGTAAAATACAAAGCAAGGATGGCCTGTTTGCCCACCAGGTTGGAGTGAGTCATGATTGGACATGGTGTGAATGCACCCAAGGAATGAGGACAAATGGATTTTTTTGTGATTAATGAAGACAACTTCCATATGAAACTCTCCATTTAAGGTGTCCTATACTTCAATTTTCAAAATGTGGTTACTCTGTCGAAAATTAAAAGGAAGTGCTGATGTTAGAGAATAGATGATAACTGTGAACATTTTATTGTTTTGCTGTAAAAGCTTCAGAATACCACTTGACATCAATCCAATGTTCTGCTGCAGAAGTTAATTTTCTTATTCAGAACCTTAAAGATTTTGATTTATGTATGCATGCTTGTCTTTTCTGTAGAAACGAAGTGTGTTTTCAAGAAAGAAGCAGAAAAAGAATGCAGTAACACATAAGGTAAGGTAATCAAATACTGTCAGTTATTCTTCCCTGTTTTTTCACATTGTGGGAATATGAACAATTGTGTGCAGGGATTATTGGTTTTATGTAATTTATTTGTGATTCCTCTTAATTTTTTTTACAGATTTCTTCCCCACAAAAGGAATTTAACTCTGAAATCAGTTTTGCAGAGGACATCTATATACCATTTGTTACCAAGTGAGTGCTTGAACTTTTAGATTAGACATTCACCTTTATTTCCTCACCATCCCAATTTCTTTAAGTATTACACTTTCTCTCTCACTCTTCACTACTGTTGACTTCCCCTTGCAGTCTAGCCATACTTATATGAAGTATGTCCTATTTTGGCTTTGAAAATTTAACCATATATCTAGAAATCAAAATGGTAAGCAATGGACTGGTTGCATGTCAATTTTTTTTCCAGTGTAAAATTTAATTACTTTTTAATGCATTGAATTTTCTTATAACATGATTCATTTGACAAACTAAAGTAAAGGTGCTGAGAAAAAACCCTGAAAGTTGTAAAAAATAAATACATGGTAGGTTGCAGGTGGAGTGTTTGTGATGTCATAACTCATATCAGCAGACCACTGCTTAGTACTGGGTAGACTACAGTAGGGTATCTCATGCATTTCCAAGCATTGAGAGCATTGGTGCTTTGTTCCACAATGTGAGAACACAACAATGACCACACCAGAGGAAAAAAATCTGTATGCCTAAAAACAAAAATAGTATTATAGGAAACTGTGGTAGTGCACAACATCCCATTGCCACAGGCACTTCACATTGGTGTCAAGTTTAATATGACTAATATTAATTGTTTTGTTATGTGGGGCAGATGTAATTTGCATAAGTATAAGCAAATGAATATCATAGTAAACCAATGGATTCATTATACCTGTTACATATCATGTCTTTCCTTTGTGATCATTGAGTGTAACAGCATTTTAAATGAACACTAGTATGAATTAGTCATAATGATATCTTGCTTATATCAGTAATGAAAGACACACTTCAATGTCTAAAAATACCAAATCACTAAGAAAGCTGATCTAGATTAATGCAAGTATGTAAAAGGGAGTGCACACCTGAAATGTAAAATGCAGTTGACCACTACTAATGTGTGCAGTATTCTAACAATTCACCTGCTAAGTCTGCCAAACAATTTTTGAAGAGGAACGGGTCTAATCTCAGGTTCTGATACATAGGGCTTATGCTCTTGGGCTCCCTTAACTAAACTAACCAAATCTTATCCAACCTAACCTCCTAACTTCACCACACTGTTGGACCAGTTCAAGATGCATAATAAAACTGCATACTTGATATTCATAGTGATGGCAAAATGTGAGGCAGCAGTAGGCTGAATAAGTATGGGTGACACCATACATGATTTATTGCTAATCAAACATGATTTAACTTTTCAAAGCCTAAATAAAATCTATAAAACAAATGCAAAATAAAACAAGTCATACATCATATAGTTAACCTACTCTGTAAGATTTGTTTTTCATAGATAACACCCTAATCTGCAGAGTTCTAGTCATCAAAAGTCAGCCCCACGTATAAGGAAAGATATTTTTTCATCTTTGTGACATTTTTTTTTTCTGTGCACTACATCTTAAATGCTAGGCAATACTTGCCCTGGTTCTGCTCTCAAATTGCTTCATTATGATTTACATGTTCTACAGTATTTTTGTACTACCAATTTGTCTCACTTGTACTGGTTGTCATAAGGTTCACTGTTGTTACTACTCCCTAAAACCACATATTACTTCATTGTTAAGAGAACTAGCATATTAAGCATCACACATGCAGCACTGAAAGTAACAGTTATAAATTTAAAGAAATCTAGTCTACAAACACTTGGAGTACAGTGGCTTGGGCAAGGAGCCCATCAGCCCTTATGAGTAGTGACATCACAGCAGCAGGTGTAACCATCCCTGTTGTGATGATAATTTTCAAATTTGATTACTGTTTTTTTCAGACATTTCATAATGCAGAGAAAATTTTATGATATTCCAATAATTACTAGCATCTGTTTTATTATCTTGTGTAATTTCTGCATGACTTCAAACCAGACCATTGGATTATATATTCTTCTCTTAAATTCTGAATAAGCAGTGACAATATTTTGTAATGAAAAAATGTTGTGACCATCGTAATATATTACGATGTTTATAAAAAAAAAAAATTGAAAGCCTAATCATTCACAGTTAACCAGGGAATTATATTTTTGCTGACAATAGACTATCAATCAAGCCATGTATTTGCATTTCTTACTTGAATGGTCTAATCCTCTTTTTCTCCCTTCCCCCTTTCTTCTCATACACTCTTAGTACTCTGTCAAGAACATTATGCTAATTTGTCAAGCATATATATATATATATATATATATATATATATATATATATATATATATATATATATATATATATATATATATATATATCTTTAAAAATAATGGTTTCATTAAATTGTTTAGATTTATGTAGAGGAAAGGGGACATTGATTTATCATTATAAGAAGAGCGTCTAATTCTGGTATATAAAGGTTCCATTCATTATTAATGGACATATTTGATTATCTGTTGAATATATGTGGAAGTACTTTTTTGATTATTTGATATAAGCAATCCAGTCTCCAAGCAGTTGAAGTTCCATCTGATCACAGGTGAATATTAAGCATGAAGCAGACTACTGTTGTCGTGATGACTGAGGTGCAGTTGGAAGAGTGCAAACATCTAGGCACTTTTGAACTATTTCATTATAATATTTGAGCATTATTTGAAAAAATGTTAGTGTACATTTGCTGAACTTCAAATGCATTTTACTGACTTGTATTTATTTAATACATTACTAAGAAAGAGCTCATCAGTTAATGTTTTGTGTGGGGAGGTTAGCCTCATCCTTTTTTCAATGGAGTTATTAAAGGTTTGATGTATATATTATTCAGTGGTTTTACAGCTATTTCTTTTAAACTTCATAAGAAATATATTTATTAATAGTTTTATATAATATTGTCATTTCTTTAAACTTTATATGAAAAATGTGTAGCCAATAATAGTTTCTTAGTACAATCTTTTGCTGTAATTCTTCTACAGAAGCCAAATTCTGGCAAGTACTCGACATTTGCCTGATAGAGGGCAGGTTTGTAAAAATGTACCTATGCTTGAATGTAGTGATAATTCAGTCACTAGTGAAAGGTCTTCCAAACTACATCTGAGTGCAAAAGTCTCTACAAAAGAGCAAGCTGAAAAGAATTGTGAGGAAAAAATTAAATCCAGAAGGGAGTCTCAAAATGATCATGTCCAAGGACCTTGGAGCCCCAGGAAGCAGCACACACACAATCCTCAAGAGAATATGAACACCATCCAATGCTTCAATGAGGATATTGATGAAAATCTTGACGACTGTATTCCAGGTAAATATATGCATATGAGAATTGCAAGTGCACTAGATAATCTATAGAGTATGTATGACTTTACACATGTTCAAAGAATGACACTAAGTGTTAGGGGTTACAAAAAATCTTGATTTTGAGGAAGACTAACACGATATGTGTATATTGACCAATAGATAAAAAATATCATAGTTACATGTGGAAATCTACTTTTCTATACTGTATTGTGCATTGTACAATTTGAGGGTTACTTATGATTTTTCTTTCTTCTGGATTTAGAAGCACATGGAAATCCATTTGCATTGGCACAATAACTTTCTTAAAAGTATCCTCAGAATGTCATTTTATCTACACACTGGTCTTTAAGTCTTTAAGTGGTATAAGGGTTATAACAAGGGGGATGTAGGCAAAATTCTTAGGATCAGCAACCAGGGTAGAACAAGAATTAACATGTTCAAGCTTGAAAAATTTAGGTTTAGGAAGGAGATAGGAAAAAATTGGTTCTCAAATAGAGTGGTAGATGAGTGGAACGGACTCAGTAATCATGTTGTTAGTGCTAGGACACTAGAGAGCTTTAAGAGAAGATTAGACAAGTTTATGGATGGGGATAATAGATGGAAATAGGTAGGTATATTTCATACACGTGTAAGCCTGGTCGCTTCTTGCAGCTTCCCTTATTTCTTATGTTCTTATGTTCTTATGGTCCAGAATAAGTCCTTCAATTAATTTTTTCTCCTTTTTTTTGCTGGGTTGCAGAGGATGATGTTGTGCCAATTTATGCTCTTCCAATGGTAGAGCTTCCTCTGCCTTACATAATGCCCAAGGAACATGTGGAGGAGGCTGTGCTGTTACATGTGCAGAATCCAGGTCATTTTTACTTGGTTCTTGGCAGGCAAGGGACTTTGATGGTTGAAAGGTGAGTAACTGAACATATATTGTTCACATGAAGGTAGCTTTGTGTGTTTGTCCTCCTTAAGCTAAAATTTATTTTGATCAAAGCTGTAAGTCTTAAACTAATAATGTGTTTTTGTATGCCTGACAGTGTACAATGGTCAGAGCAAGACAAGAAGCATGACTTCCTTTCATAATCTAGAAGCTTTCTTTTAGACAACTTTTTTCTCTTGCACTTCAGGTTTATTTGCTGGTTATCCTCCTTTAGTGGACAATTTTCTGTTTCCTTCAAATCCTCCATGATGCTAAACAAATACTAACTGTAAGAAATAAAAGTTACTCCATTGGGAACTAATCTATTTTATTTTTATTTCAATGTTCATCCTTCATATGTTTTTATCTTGTACTAATAATGCAAAATGCTGTGATATAACTCCATGAAGGTGAATTACTTAGCAATGACACTAAAACATCTCTTCCTTAAGGTTGTCAGAGGATCTTCAAGATAGATACAAAGATGACAATGAACCTCTCAAGGTTTGGGAACTTCCGCTGGGATCATGCTGGGCTGCCCGATGGATAGATGGTTGTTGGTACAGAGTCAAAGTTATTGCCAACATTGCTCCATTAAAGGGGGAGGTGAGATCACTGTATAACTTTGCATCACCATCATGATCATTATAATCCTTTTGAAAGGCTTTATATATATATATATATATATATATATATATATATATATATATATATATATATATATATATATATATATATATATATATATATATATATATATATATATATATATATATATATATATATATATATATATATATATATATATATATATAAAATGGTAGTGTGCCATCTTACTTATTTATAATGACCACTTACATATAGCCAACCTCAGAATGCTTGAAGATTACATATGATATAACTGCAGATGGTAAGAAATTGTACATAGAGCATCTACCACCTTTTTATGGTGCAGCATTGGCTATTTCTGGTTCCATGTAGCAAAGTTACACACACACACACACACACACACACACACACACACACACACACACACACACACACACACACACACACACACACACACACACACACACACACACACACACACATTACTCCCTTCCTCTAAACCACAACTAGGAAAATACACACACACACACACACACACACACACACACACACACACACACACACACACACACACACACACACACACACACACACACACACACACACACTGCAGTGTAGGGATCTGCATGCTTGGCAAACAACTGAGAAGGCCTTAGTTCAAGTCCAGGGTGTAGCAAGGCAGATGGGCAAGCCTCTGTTCACCTAGTAGCAAGTAGGTACAGGATGTAAGCCTCACTATTGCAGTATGTGGCATGTGAGTGATCTCAATTATACCCAAAGATTGGTTGCTAGGAGCTCTTTCCATAGGAGAATGGCTGGCTAAGTATGCAGCAGACAACTGTAGGTGAATTACATATAAACAACAGGACAATATTATTTGCCTTTAGCTTCTGGTGGGTTGTAAGGTTCTTGATTCATCTTGTATGTGTTTGCTCTAAGATGAATAGAGACTACATGTGCAAGGAGATGACTGCTTCTCTCCCCTTGACAAGAATTGAAACATTGCATCTTGTCAGTGAGCCAAGCATATCAGCTACAATATGCAAAGCAGAATTTTTATGTATCTCATTATAATTTTAATGCTAATATGGCAGAGAGGAGGATGGCGAGTGAGGGTGCTGCTGGTGGACTCTGGAGAAGAGGGAGTGATTCCCACACAAAATATCCGTGTTCTACATGATCCCTTTGCCCTCTTGCCTTGCTATGCCCTGCCATGCCACCTGGCTGAGGTACGTTGGACCAGGTTGTCGTTTAAGGTCAACGTTTATTTTCTTTAATTAAAGTTTCACATCATTGATGAATTGTGGTGTTCTTGGCATGTTTTCTCAATTTCATCTTAGTTTGATTAATTAGTTATTATATTTTCATGTCTATAATGCTTCTGACATTATTTATTTTTTATTTGAATATTTCTCAAGATAATTTCTTTTACATATCATTCTTGGAATTGTGGGCTCTGAAAAATGTATTCAAACCAGAATTTGTGATGAAAAATAAATATTGATATGAAGCATATTAAAGATGAATCAATGCCAATGATATTCTGATTTGTCAAGTAGATTAGAACCACTTGCATGTTATCCAGGTGCAGTGGAACTTAATTTTTTCTTGAATGCCATTCAAAATCCAAAATGTTCAGAAACAAACTATTTTCCCCATAGGAATCAATGTAAAATAGATAAATCCCTTCCCAGACACCAGATGATTGCTTTTTTTAATTTTTACTTTGTGCATAAAGTCAAACAGAAAAACCTATGATACAAGATGAGTAAATTAGGGATTGTTTTCATTATATGAGTGCAAAAATCTGATGATATGAGAATCAGTTTGGGGGGAGTAAAATGATGAAGGCGAGGTGGGAGACTTCTTGCACATTCCCTCCAACAAATGCAGTTCCTGTTGTTTTCTCTCAAGCCTCAGAGAGAGAGTGAGTGTGGATTGCTCAGCTGGGGAGTGGTGTGGAGCATGGTGCAGATGTGCACTTAGTAAGGGCTGCAGTGTGACTAACACATACACTGTGTGATCATGTGTGCCAGCTGCTGCGTAGCTTGTTTGAGAAACAAATTATGGTACGGCAACTGAAGCAAAAATGAAAAAAAAAAAAAAAAACTGATATGTTTGAAAAAGGAGACATTCAGTAACCAAAGCTCACTGTGCTTAAGTTTTCATATCAGCTTCATTCAAGTAGAGCTGTAGGAATGGCAATGATTTTCATCAAGTATATGACATAATTGTATAACTTTCCCTACAGGAAAAATCCCCATAGGAAATCATTTAGTACATCATGAAATTTTAAGATTGTAAATGATAAATGAGAGAGGGTAAGAGTGTGAATTGTGTGTGAATGTGTGGTGCTTTGTCTGGGCCATCCCGTGTAGAATTAGCTGGCCTGGACCCATATTAATGAACACTTTGAAACCTAAATGTTACTCTCACAGTAAAGATTACTTTCAGAGTTGCTCCTAACTCCTAAAAGGACTCGCAGAGTTGTAAGTTTGCTCCTAGAAGTGCTTTCAAAATGGGCCAAAGATAAAAGTACCTCATAGGGTCTTTTACATGAGTTAAGAGTTAAGTTTGTTTTGTCAACAAAGGCAGAATATATGTACATACATGCATACACATCTGTGTGTGTGTGTGTATATATATATATATATATATATATATATATATATATATATATATATATATATATATATATATATATATATATGAGAGAGAGAGAGAGAGAGAGAGAGAGAGAGAGAGAGAGAGAGAGAGAGAGAGAGAGAGAGAGAGACTCTTGAACCAGCTGCAGTCCTCTGCATCCAAGTGGCATATAAGTTGGTCTGGCAGGGAGAGCAGCACTTTGTTTATATCAACTAAATTATCGACATGTCCAGAAATTACATATCACTCTTAATAATCTTCAGAAATAGCCTAGAACTACTTAGAAATATTCAAGATTAATCCATAAACATAAATTACCACTTAAAGAGTAACATCTTGTTATATTTTATTCAAAATAATGTTGCTACATTTAGAAGTCACTACTTCATCACCATATCTATTGATAGAAGTAACTTTTACTTTGAAAGTAAAAGTTGCTTTTAGGAGCAACTTCTAGGAGCAAAGTCAGGGATAAAAGCATTTCTAGTTCTCTTAGAACTCCAAAGAGTCTTTATTAATATGGGCCCAGGTGTACAGATAGTAAGTATATGAACCAGTTTGTGCATTTATTTATTTATTTTTTTCTCCAGATTTACCCTGTGTGTGGCTGGGAGAATGAACCCTGGCCTGCTAGTACTACCCAGGCTTTTGTAGACATGTGCCTGGGCTCTGTGCCTCCGCTTAAGGCATATGTTTTGTCAAAATGCCCGTAAGTTGTTTTGATTTTGTTAGTCTTTGTTTCTTAATTATTTATTTATTTTTATAGCTATCTTTATTTTGGTATGTCCAATATTATTATGTGTATTGGAACTTACATCAGTCAGCTTTTGTGGCCATATGGCTGCTTACCAAAATTAGACAGTAATGTGCAACCTGCTTGTCAAGTTCTCTGCTTTCAAGACCTAATAACACTGTACAACAAATTGAAGGGAGAGAAAAAAGACATAGTCTTGTATGTGTTTTATCATTTCAAGGGTGCTATTTCTAAATCTGACAACCTTATATCTCAGGCACATTTCACTAATATATAATAGCCTCATACACTTTTTTACCAGAAATATGGAAATATAATGAGAAAAAATTAGATGATATTATAATTTATTGCATTTTCAGAAGAGACTAGTCCATTATATATTAAACTTCAAGTGTCTTAGCATAATTAACATTAAACTATAAATTTGGTATGAATTTGTGCACTTATTAATATTTTTCTTTGCCAGTGATGTGATACACTTGGTTTGTCTCGCATCATAATGGGTTTGTCTCGCATCATAATGGGTATGTGTTTTGCTTTCCCAGAAGACCTCTACAAACATCCTTAAATGCATACTAAGTTGTTGGCACAGTTTTATCCATAGTTGGCTTGAAATTCATTGTCTTGAATGAGTTCATGAATTTTTGGTCCCACAAATATGCCTTCCATAACTTTTGTATCACTGATTTTTGGAAATTTCTTCTTGAGGTATAGGAATGCTGGCTCATCATGCTTCAGTGCTTTGATGAGCTGTTGCATCATGTCCAGTTTTATATGTAATGGTGGCAAAATATTCTTGTTTTTTACAGGTGGTTCATTCACAACATTGTGAGACACTTGTGTCACTGTATCTCTTGGTGGGCATCCCAATCAGGTGTAATGTTCTGATCTTGCCCAGCTGTCCCAATTACATAGGAAACGCATGTACTTTGTATAGCCAGTGTGCAATTCTTCAAGAATGGCTACAACTTTCAAATCTGCACAAACAAACCATTCATGTTTCTTGTAGTTGATGTGATCTAGAATGGAAGAAAGAGCTTCATGTGTCTCTATTAAAGTAATGGAGTGTGCAACTGAAATAGAAGGCAAGGGCTAACTATGTGAAGCAGAATAGCTTTAATGCTGTGCATCAATAAAAAAACTTCCTGTGACTTGGTTCATAGTCAATTCCTAGAACATCAAAAAATCCTCTAACATCATTGCAGAACCAGAGATTATTTTCTATTGAGTAGTACTATAGCAAAGGCAATGAACACACTTCCAGTGTCCTTTCACACGTGAGATGATAGAACTTAGAATATTCACATTGATCAGAAACTAGAAAATACAAGAAAAGGAACTCAAATACAGCATCCTTTTATAATGTATTGTACTTTTAATCTGTTTAGAAAATTATCCTTATGAAAATAGTTACAAAGAAATTGGGATCACTCAACAAAATTAGTGTGATTTTTAAGATTTTCATTAGGAAGTACCCTTAAAAATGCTATTCTTATTTTTATCTCTTTTTTTCCTGAACTCTTGTACCGTGTCATCATTCCGTGTCATACTGGCATTGTCTTTTACTCCTGATTGCTTTAAATGCTCCATTCAGTCATATTTTTCCTTTATTTCCACATAGGTAAATAAACTTTTCTTTTCCCCCGTCACCTTATACTCTTTGTCCAAGTTTGTTTTTTAAATAATTTGTTCATTTCTCAGTGTAACATTCCACATTCATCATAGTAATTATTATTATTTATTTATTTATTTATTTATTTATTCATTTATTTATTTATTTTGTTTATTTTTTTAAGACTACTCCAACATCTATTGTTTTTTTTTTTTTTTTAATGTTGAGGGAAATCTTATTTCATGAAAGACTGATGTTGCAGTCTCATTCATAATTTTTTAGAACATCACTATAATTTTTCTTGTTTTGGCTGTTAAGGAATGGTACGTATGGTGTCATCTTGGAGCGCAGAGATGGTGAGGTAGTGAACCTCAGGATGGTGCATGATGGCCTGGCTGTCTCAAAACTCCTGAAAGAGGTACTTTCTCAAATGGAAGGAGGCAGCACTTTTCCCTCTCAGCTACCAGGTGAGTGTGTAGGATAGTGGGCACAATAGGCTCATTCCAATGAGCAGTTTCTGTGATGTGGGGAGCAGCAAACAAACAATTCCTTACCACATGTGCAGTTAACTTTGAATTATGCTTCTTGTATCATTAGTTTTTTGTGCATTGAAGGTTCATTTCTGTATTGTGCTTGGTGCTACAGGATTTAGAATGTTGATGACATACTAAAATATCTAGATCTATATCTGAAAAAAAGAAAAAAATGTAATAAATGCATGCAGTTTTCTTTACTTTTGAATCATCATTAAACACTGTGACTGTCATCTGCATATTGTTATGAAAGTATGAAACATGACTTTTTCAGGTGTTCTGGAGAAACAAGACACAGGAACTGAGCTCCCTGTAAGTATTCATGGTTTAGTCTTTTGGACTTTGTTGCTGTAGAGGTTTATTTTAGGGCTTGTGTTTTCACATCGGTATAATTATGCAAGGGAATGCTCATGATTGCGAGTATGTTTAGATGTCTCAGCTCCTTACATGCACTAGGGATGTTAACCTGGTATATGTGTATCACCCTGACATCTCCTTGGTGTCTTTTGACTTTTTCTGCTTTATGACCTGACCGAGTTGAAAATTTGAAGAATATCAAAAAATGTAAAAATCATCTCATGGCATCCCTAGTCCTGTTACTTTACAATGCATGCATAATAATTCATCATCCACGTCTAAATACTGTTTAAGTACCTATTTAAATGCCCTCCGCTCACACTCAGTCGCTTAGTCAAGGTCATTGTTGGAGGGAGATGATTGTAGAAAAATATTCATTAAGAAAAATGAGAAAGTTTATGAGGAACAGTTTTCTTTATGATGGTGTGTGGAAGTTTCCTCTCTGGTGAGGAAGAGCCTCTGTGCATGTTGTACACACTTAGAGAGAGGGAGAGAGTTAGTGATGCACTCTCTTTCACCTACTTTTATACCCACCTAGTTAGTGTTCATTCACTCCCTGCTTTTTGCTCTCTTTCACCACGATGGATAAAAGGAAGTCTTACCTTACCCAAAGGAGTGAGGTACTGGCAAGAGCACACTGGATATTAGCTGAAAGCAGAGAACAATGTGAGGGTGTTTGTATAGTCCCATGGCATGTCAGCTGACACTCCTGTGTGGTCGTCTGTCTTTCCTACCACCTCAACTCCCACTTCTCCCACACCCAAGTTATATTTTTGCCTCTGTTGCTCCAACTACTACTATTGCTATGTCTGCTGCTGTACAATTACAGTCACTGCCTTCAACATCTTTATCTCCACTAGTAAGAGAATCTTAGTGAATAGATTGAAATTTTTTGAGAGCAATGAAAAAAATCTCATTCACTGGAGATGATGTTTTAGTTTCAGTGGAGAAGCTTCAGCCACTGGTGGACAGCATGCATTGTCCCCAAACAAAATGTAAAAAGTCTCCTGCTTGACACTCACCACCAATCACTGGGCCACATGCATCAGTGTAGCATGCCCTCTTTGTAAAAATTAAGTGTACAATGTTCCATCAAAAAGATTCCAGATGCTAACAAAATAAGTCATCTATGAATCAGATGCTTACTATTATGACTCAAAATCATCTACAACTCAACTAATATGACATGACACCTAAAAATGACAGTATTATATAGCTATATATATGTCAAAAGCATGCGAGCATTCATTTTAAACTTTAAAGCCCCTTATCTCAAAACTAACTTATAGTGCTATTGAGACATTTCTCCGCCATTTATTGTCCAATTTTCTTGATTTTGGTGTCATTAGAAGGGGAATTAAAGTACCTAAAAAAAATTGACAATTTTAAGGAAAAAAATTTTGGATTTTTCTCAACAATGAAACCAAAAAGTTAAATTCTGTTACAAAATTTTCTTAGAAAGCCATCAAAGTATTGTAATAAGTTTTCAAGAAAATCTAAGAAAACTTTTCAGAATATACAAAAATCTTAACCTCAGTTTTTTTGCATTTTCATTAAAAAAAAAAACATTGCTCCAAATTTAATGAAACTTAGACATATAACTCATCCAAAAGAACTTCATAGCTCATAAAAATGTGGGTGCAATTTGGTTCATAAATAATTAAGATGGAAAATAACTCAGTTGGTCTCCTTAATCTTGTACAGTGGAACCTCTGTTACTGAACATCCCTCATTTAGAACAAATTGTTTTTCGAACAAAATTTTGAACTCATCATTGCTTCAGTTGTGGTATCATAATTTGATTGTACAACAAAGTTACTTGATTTCAAATATTAAAAGACATAACAAAAGCTGCCATTTATTACTAATTTATAGTTTCTCGATATATTTACTTGTTTTTTGTAAATTTGGAGGAGCGACAGAGTGCAAGACTGTAGTTCAGTCTTTGAGATAAGGTAAATGTGATCCCATTGAAAAGCCTAGATGTAAACAAACAGTTTTCGACATTCAGGAGTAACCCTGAGCTACCTGTGGCACTCTCGATGACCCCCAATGCCATCACTACTGCAGATAAGAAGAAACATAATATAATTTATGGAATCTTCTTCTTTCAGCTGCTCCCATTTAGGGGTTGTCACAGCAGATCACTCTTCTCCAGTGCGCTTGATTTTCTGTGCCTTCCTCTGTCACACCCACCACTTGCATGTCTCCCTTCACAGCATCCATAAATCTTCTCTTTGGTCTCCCTCTGTTCCTCCTGCCAGGTAGATCCATGTCCAGCATCCTCCTCCCCACATACCCCTCATCACTCATCCTGACATGTCCAAACCACCTCAGCCTAGCTTCCCTTGCTTTGTCCCCAAACCGACATATGTGTGTTGTTCCTCTGACGTAATCATTCATGATTTTATCCATCCTCGTCACTCCAAGAGCAAATCGCAACATCTTCAATTCTGCTACTTCCAACTCCACTTCCTGCTTTTTTGTTAGTGGTACTGTTTCCATACCGTACAGCATGGCGGGTCTCACTACTGTTTTATAAATCTTTCCCTTTATTCTTGCGGAAACCTTTCTGTCACATGTCACTGCTGCCGTCTTCCACTATCCATTCCATCCCACTTGCACTCTCTTCTTTACCTTCCTACCACAGTCTCCATTACTCTCTACCGTGGACCCTAAATATCTAAATTCATCAACCTTTGTCATTTGCACACCTTGTAGCCTTATTGTCTCCCCATCACCTCATTGAGACACACGTACTCAGTCTTGGTCCTGCTCAGTTTCAATCCCCTCCTCTCCAGTGCATATCTCCACCTCTCTAACTCTGTCTCCACTTCTTCCCGGTTTTCACAACAGATCACTATGTCGTCTGCGAACATCATAGTTTGTGGGGATTCCTGTCTGACCTCATCTATCAGTTTGTCCATCACTACTGCAAACAGGAAGGGGCTCAAAGCTGATCCCTGGTGCAATCCCACCTCCACTCCAAAACCCTCTGTCATTCCTGCAGCACACCTTAATGCTGTTACGCAGTTTTCGTACATGTCCTTCACCACCTTCACATACTTCTCTGCCACTCCTGAGCACCTCATGCAATACCACAGCTCTTCTCTCGTCACCCGATCGAAAGCCTTTTCTAGATCTATAAACACACAATGCAGCTCCTTCTGTCCTTCCCTGTACTTCTCCATCACCATCCTCAGAGCAAATATTACGTCTGTTGTGCTTCTCCCTGGCATGAATCTGAACTGCTCATCACTGATCCTCACCACTCTTCGCAATATCATTTCCATAACTCTTTCCCATATCTTCATTGCATGACTCAACAGCTTAATTTCTCTATAGTTGCTGCAGCTTTGTACATCTCCCTTGTTCTTGAAAACTGGCACTAGCACACTTTTTCCCCACTCATCTGGCATCCTTTTGCCTTCCAAGATTCTGTTGAACAGTCTGGTTAGCCAACCCACTGCCATCTCTCCTAAACTCCTCCATGCTTCCACTGATATCTTATCTGTGCCTACTGCTTTACCTCCCTTCATCCTCCTCAAAGCCTTCCTCACTTCTCTACTTATCCTTGGCACTTTCTGATTTAACTCTTCCACCTCCTCTAACCTTCTTTCCCTTTCATTTTTGATGTTCATCAGATTTATGGAATAAAGGAGAAAAATATAAAATAAAAACTGAAAAGAGATAAAGAAGAAACAAAAACAGTGAAGGATTTGTTGAAGAAACTAAATGATAAAGATGACGCTAAATTCGAGGAAGAAGCAGTTGTTTAAATGGGACCTTATCCAGAAGGCAAAAACAAGACATATGAAAAAAAGATTAAAATCACAAGTAGCAGAAGAGATACTAGAAAGAACATCCAAACTAAGAGAAGTAGAAGATTGCAAAGATATATACTTTAAGAAAAACAGAAATGAAGAAGAATGGAAAAATAAAAGAAATGTATGAAGAGGCTAAAGAGAAAAGTTAATTAAAAACAAGAAGAAAAAATAAAAAATTTTTGGAGAGTTTTGGGAGACAGTGAAAAAATGGTACATAAAGGAAAAGGAATAAATGAAAATAAAATAGAGAAAATAGTAAAAATGAAGGACTGAATGTAATGTATACCAACATAAAGAGACTGTCACACAGAACACTGGAATTACAAGGCTATTTTAAAAGTAAAGAATCCAAAGGTGGTGTGTTTAACAGAAGCAAAGCTAAAAGAAGAAAATCAGATTGTCATTAACAATAACTACAATATGTGGAGAAGAGACAGGATTGGTAAAGGAGAGGGAGATGTAATGATAATAACCAAAAGTGAGGTGAAGACAAAAATAGTGAAATATGAGGAAGGAAAAGAAGAAATAGTGTGTTAACTTGGAAGATAATAATGAAGAAATACTGATGGTAATAACAACCTATGTATCACCCAAAACAGATTCTTGGAGCAAGGAAGACTATGATAAAATAATTGGAGCAGGGAAGACTATGAGAAAATAATAGAAGATACCATCCAGTGTTTGAGTAAATTAATCTAAAGTAATAAAAGAGTACTGGTTGGTGACTTCAGTTGCAAAGAAGTAAATTGGGAAATGTTCGAGGCAGGAGGAAATGAGACTGCAT
This sequence comes from Scylla paramamosain, assembly GCF_035594125.1. Lineage (NCBI taxonomy): Eukaryota > Metazoa > Arthropoda > Malacostraca > Decapoda > Portunidae > Scylla > Scylla paramamosain. The sequence goes on along the minus strand of NC_087151.1, from coordinate 37,369,164 downwards.
GGGGAGAAAGATTTCTGGAAAAACACAATGATGCAATGGATGCATGAAAATACAAGATGTAAGGGAGATGATGAACCAACAAGACTTGACCAGATATTAATGAAAGGAATCGACATAACTAAAGAATTAAGATATGTGTGCTCCATGGGGAAAAAGTGACCATGTAATAATAGAAATAGAGACTGATAATGATATCAGTGAAGAGGATGAACCATACAAAAAAAAAAAGAGCATCTATGGGAAAGCAAATATAGATGATCTTAAGAGATTCTATGAAGAAATGGACTGGGAAAAGCTGAAAAGAGCAAATGATGATCAAGATAAATATGACATTTTTATGGAACTGTTTGAGACAGGAGTGAATAAATGTCCCACTATACAAATCTTAAGAAAAGAAAAGCAGGTGTGGTTCAGTGCAAGATGTGCAAGAGCAAAGAAAAAAAAGAGATGAAGTATGGATAAAAATGAAAAATCAAACCCCTGCCAAAAATAAAAAAAAGTTAGCAAGAAATGAATATGTGAAAATAAGGAGAGAGGAAGAGAAAGGATATGAAAGAGATATAGTTGAAAGGTGTAAGAACGAACCATATATGTCTACAGATTCATAAATGGGAAAACTAGAAAAGTTGAAGGATGGAAATGAAACATATGAGGACCCAAAAGACATAAGTGAATTGCTAAACAAAAATGTTTCAACAAGTTTTGCAGAAAAAATCAGAATATAAAGAACCAGAAGATGAGAAAAGAAAAAAGTAAATGTGGAAAATTAAAGTAATCAAAGAAGAGCTTATAAAATGATGGAGGAACTGAAAGAGAGAAAGCAACAGGACTAGATGGAGTATCAGGTTTCATTTTACAAGAGAGCAAGAAACAGTTAATTGAACCAGTACATGATATAATAAAGCGCTCATTATCAACTGGAAGAGTGCCTAAGGAATGGAAGAGAGCAGACATAGTGCCAGTTTATAAAAGTGGAAAGAAAGAAGAACCACTAAGCTATAGACCAGTATCAGTGACCAGCATACTATGTAAGATCTGTGAAAAAGTGTTAAAGAAGCAATGGACAAAATTTTTAGAGAAACATGATATAATATCAGAAGAAAACAGTATGGCTTTAAATAAAAGTGACCATGTGTAACAAATTTGATGAGCTATTTTAGAGTGACTGTTATAACACAGGAGAAAGATGGATGAGTAAATTGTGTGTATTTAGATCTAAAAAAAGCTTTTGACAAAGTTCCCTATGTCAGGCTACTATGGAAGCTAGAAAAGGTAGGAGGATTAAATGGAAAAATAATAAACTGGATGGAAAGCTACTTAAACGGAAGAGAAATGAGAATGGTAGTAAAAGATGTAAAATCAAAATGGAGAAAAGTAGATAGTAAGTACTACAAGGATCAGTGCTGGCACCAGTAATTTTCCTGATCTTCTTAAATGATATGCCTGAAGGAGTAAAGAGTTACAAGAGTTTGTTTGCAGCTGATGCAAAATTACAAAGACATGAGAAACAACAAAGACTGAAATTTTACAAGAGGATTTGAGTAAAATCTGGGACTGGAGTAAGAAATGGGAGATGGAATTTAATGTGAAAAATGTCATGTAATGGAAATGAGAAAAAAGTGAAAAGAAATCACAATGGACTTATAAAATGGGAAACAAAGAAATAATAAAAGTACAAGAAGAGAAAGATATGGGAGTGGCAATACAGTCTAGTCAGCAGTCAGAGAAACATGTGGAAAAGATATTCAGAAATACATATAGAATGGTGAGAAATATTGGAACAGCATTCCACTGCATGGATAAAGATATAATGAGAAAGATAATTGCCAAAGCTGGAATATGCTGAATCAGTGTGGTCTCCTCACAAGAAGAAAGATGTGAAAAACTTAGAAAGGATATAAAGGATGGCAATGAAGATGGTTCCAGAAAGGATACAAAGGATGGCAATGAAGATGGTTCCAGAACTGGAAGAATTATCATATGAAGACAGGTTAAAGGAAATTAATCTGCTAACATTGGAACAAAGAAGAGAAAGGGAAGATTTAATACTGATATATAAATTGTGGATTGTAGTGGAAGAAATTGATAATGAGAAACTACTGCTAAGAGGAAATACCAGATTCACAAGAGGACACAGCAAAAAAAAAAAAAAAACTAAGAAAAGATGGATACTTAAGTAACAAAGAAATATAGTTTCCCACAGAGAAATATAGAAATTTGGAACAAGCTAAGTGAGAAGGTAGTATCAGCAACAAGTGGGCACAACTTTAAGGAAAAATTGGATGAGTGTAGATATGGAGACAGGACCACACAAGTGTAGCTCAGATCCTGTAAATTACAACTAGGTTAAAACAAATAGGTAAATACAACTGTATTTTTTCCAGTAGCTTTTCCTAGCAGCAAAATATTTAAGTGTTTTGATCACCTTCATTTTGGTGGCAAGTGGGTTGCTCCTCTCTGTACCCCCTGTAAGGCTTCCCTCACTAGATTGGTCTAAACAGTATCTTCTGATGAGTTCTGTGTCACTAAGTTCACTCAATACATCCTTTCTGGATAAATAATTTGTGAACTGGAAATGTTGTGGAGCATCCATCTTGGCTCTAGGAGTGTCTGTCATAAACTGCTAAAACAGTGTAGACTGGTGTGTGAGAATAGATTAATCTATTCTACATTGATTCCTATGGGGAAAATAGGTTTTTGAACATTTCAGATTTCAAACAGCATTCAGGAATGAATTAAGTTCGAGAACTGAGGTTCCACTGTATTTGACAGATTAAAAAGAATATAAAGAACAATAGCCAAAAGCTTGAGAAATTTACCATGTGAGTAAAGACTGTTCAGACTAAAACTAATCCTAGAGGAGAGGAGAGAAAGGAGAATTTTTTTTTTTTTTTTTTTCAATATTTAGGGTTTGAAGGGATTGGAGAAGATGGATAGTGAATATCTGTTTGTATGAGACTAAAGAGTTACAAGATGACATGGAGAAAAAATCAAAGGGGATTATGTGCTGGAAGGAGACCAAGGAATTTATCCTTCCATATGGAAGCATAGAATATGGAACAACCTGAATACAGGAGTGGTCCAAGCAGAAAATAGTAATGAATTTAAGGCTAAGCTTACTTATTTACTACAATACAGTGCCCCTGAAGATGTAGGCAACCTTGGCAGCCCACTCTTTGTTCCCTTGTTATTTGCTGTATTTCACCATCACCAACTCTAATTCTAGTCCTCCTCCCTCCTCACCAGTCCGTCCATAAATGGACATGACCTAGGAAGTCCATTTGTCTCTTCTTGGTGCTCCTCATCAACTCCCTCTCAGTTTCTATTCTCTGTAGAATTTCCTCATTTGTTTTTTTCTTGCAGTCCATGGTATCTTCAACTCTTCTCCAGCACCACATTTCCATGGCTTCCAATCACAGCCATACAATGACACTGACCCTATGAATGTTTTGACCACTCTTTTTCTACTGTTGACATTTTACCAAAATTTTGTTTAGCTATTGCAATTCTCTTTCTAAGTTCTTTGATGCAGCAGCCATCTTGAGTGATCTCACCTGCCACATATTTGAAATGATTCACTTGTATGATATTTTCATTTCCAACCTTGATATTACATTGGTTTTCTTTTGATCTTTTTGAAATTACCATTGCCTCTATTTTTACTTGTATTTATCCTCAATTCTCTTCTTTCTCCTTCCTCATATACTTTATTTACTATTTGTTGTAATTTCAACTCGGCTATCAGCAAAGTGTTGTTAGTATACCTTATGTTGTTAACATTCTTTCCTCTTACTCTTATATCTTCCAAATCAGTTATCTCACCAAGTACCCTTTCACTGTAAAAAGAGAAGAGGTCTGGTGACATAACACATCCCTGTTTCACACTCTGTTGTATATCAGTGTATTCACTCAAATCTCCATCCACTTTCATTGCTGCTGTTTGACTTAATATAGAATTTTTATCATTCTCAGATCCTTACCTTCCACACCCAGTTGTCTCAGATCTTGTATTAACTGGTAATGTTTCTCTAATTCAAATGCCTTCTCATTATCAATGAAACAGATATAAAACCTGCATTTCTATATTTCTCTCCAACAGCATTCTCAGAATAAAAATTGTACTTCTTATTCCTTTATCTTCCAGGAAGCCATACTGTTCTTCTGAAATTTCTGTCCTTATTTTAGCCTTGATTCTATTTAGCACTATTTTTAATATATTTTTTTGGCAGTTGACTCATGAGACTTATAGTCCTGTGTTTCTCACAGTCTATAGTCCCTGGTTTTTTGGGTATTGCTATAAACATTGACTTTCTCATCTGACTAAGAATATTGCCATTATTATGTATTTTATTTGGTAAAGTTATCATTTCTTTTCCACCACAAAATCACCTAATGCCTTGAACATCTCAGCTGTCAACCCATCTTTGCCCTTTGCTTTACTATCCTTCATTTTCCATAAACTAAGCTGGATGATAGTAAATCTGGAGATAGGGCAGTATAATTGTTGCTTTTTTTCAAGTAAATTGCAACTAAATATACATGCACACTCACATGTATTCTTATGTAAAGATTTTGAAATCTTCCATTCTTTCTAACTTGTTCAGAATGATTGGAACCCCATGTCTGAGGCTTTCAAGAGCAGTAGCAACACAATTTATCTCAATGATGAGTGTGTGGAGACCATGTTGTTGGGGCGGAGGAACACAGACGGGAAGCGCCAGTGCAAGTACCACCGTGCTGGCCGTCAGTGCCCAAGAGGAGAGACCTGTCCCTGGGAACATACGCCAGTCAGAGATGGTAAGTGGAAGCTGTTCTCAGTATTGTATCAAGTCAGTTTATATTTCCCTGAAGGACTTTTTATTTATTTCTAGGAGCCATTTGTAATAATTTTCAGTTTAACATTAATTTGAATTCATGAGTACACTAGGACCATGACTAACATGGTTTATAGTGCAAACATGCCGTGTTAGGTAAGTTAGTGTTAGGTAAACCTAATATAGGGATCCAATGGAGAAAGTTCTAACTGGTTCCAGAGTTTCCCATACTTCAACTATTTTCCCACCTAAACCTATTCCCAGGTACTCACAATGAAAGTAATGACTGTCTTTATGAATGTAACTTTGTGCATGCTATAAATTACAGTTAAATAAGCTGTTAAATGGTTGTTACATGGCATTATAAATAATGTTTAGGACTCACCTTCTACACCATATCACTATTCATAGGAACACTCATGAGCTGGCTCAAAACTTTGTATTGAAATAAAGACATTAGCCATAACACACAGCACTTTTACAAGAAAATGAAAAAAGAAACAAAGAAAACAAAACACTTTATTCTGAGTCTTCAGTCTTCACCCTCACTTCCAATCCCTCCAAAATCAAAGTTGGAGACCTCATCTTCATCTTCTTGAGCAGCCAAGATTTGTTCAAGTTCTTCCTCTTCATTGAGGGATGGGGTACTGTCTGCAATAAGTGCCTTAAAGTAAGCAGTGATGAGTGCCTGCTGCCTCTTATTCAATTGATTCCTATAGAATTCACCATAAGGCTCCAACACTGCATTGATGTGTTTACGAGCTGCGTGCGCACTGGCAATTTCAGGGCTGAGCTCCATAACTTTATCTTTCAGGAGCTCACACAGCTCCATCAACTCCCTCATGTTTGTGGTGGTCAGCCATATTGGCAGCTTCCTGTGCTCTTTACATGTTCCTCCTCTTCTTCCTGCTCCTCTGCTTCCTCCACCATTTCGTCTCTGGACACCTCTTGCTGTTGAGCTTTTACTAAGTCCATGATTTCCTGAGCAATGACACAGTCAAAGCCAGGAATTCTCTGGATGAAACTAACAGCCTCTGCCACCTGTCTCTACACCTTGTTTGAGGCAGAAGGTGCGGCAGCCTGCCTGTCTTCCTCACCCCCCAAGAGGGGATGCCAGGCATGGTGGAACAAGCCATCAATGCATCATCCCAGGAGACCAGCAGGGTGTCTATGGTATCCTTGATGGAGAAAGCCTTCCAGTATTCAAGAGTCTTCTTGGTTCCTTCAGATGGTGCATCAGAAGAACCTAAAATTCAAAGAAAAAAATTTACAAAGATGCAAACAAAACATGAAAATAGTACAAATAAGTTAGAATAAATACTTAGTTGTATGTGCATAGTATCATTATATAACATTAACATGCATTATTACAAAATTAGGTTAGACTGCAATAATATTATTACAAAATTAGGTTACACTGCAATAATGATAGAGTTGTTGACATGAGTAAATTTCTACTTATATGATAGTGTAAACTTCTGTATTTTCATAGTTTCTCACTTGCCACAAACAGAGCTTCGTCATCATCAGCCATATTAATGAAATGCTCTGTAGGGATGTCCGTTGCCTTGTCCAGTGGCAGGAATGTCCTCCTGTAGTAGCTGGCCTTAACAGCTGCTATCAGTTCCAGGTCTGTGAAATGGATGAAGCTGGTGGTGTGGGGTGGCAGAAACTCCACTTGATATTGGTATGGTGGTCCACCAATAAGCTTGTGCATTCTGAGGTGTTATCTAACAGCAGGAGGCAGTTAAAATCCATGTTTTTATTCCTGCAGAAGTCATGGATTTCTGGTATAAACATATTGTCAGACTGATCTTCATCACTGTAGCAGTCATCCATGCCTTGTTTGCCTGCCAGAACACACCCTCCCTTATCAAGAGAAATGTTCTTGTAGGCATGGGGATTTTTTGCAGTGTGCAGCACAAGGGGCTTTAACTTGCAGGAACCAAATGTGTTGCAGTCAAGCACTAAAGTTAACTGGATTTTAAATGGCTTCATACCATGTGTGTGCTTGGTCTCCTTTGAGATGTACGTACTTTTCAGCATGTGCTTCCAGTACAATGCTGTCTTGTCTGCATTGAACACCTGGTCCTTAGTATAGCCCCATTTTCCATCATCTCCTTCAAATAGGCAGGATACTGTTGGGCTGCATCAGTATCAGAGCTCAACTGGTCACCCTGGATCTTCCTGCGGCAAAATTCATGCCTTTTGAAGAAGGCTTGGATCCATCCTCTTGAGGCCTTGAATGGGGGAGCTGTAAACTCCATCCTCCTGGCCTTGGCCTTGAAGGAGCACATGGCCCTGAAATAAAATTACACACTCAATTACCATATGTACATAAAAAAAAGACAAAGCACTTCCTCAACACTGTTTATAAACATATGAAATAGCTTATATACACATAAATACATACATAATATGTACGTATGTACATATTATTGTTACTACATATGTACATACCTAGAGACTGCAATGCCTGCCTTCCCCTGCCAACGCATGTACAGAGCAAGCAACTTGTCCACTCTCATTAACATGATGTTGCTTGCTTGTTTCACCATTTCGGCACTTGCTCCACTGCTGTCAGGCTGTCCTGCACCTTCTGTTTATTGCTTCTGATCATCCTGATCATCGACTCATTCACCTTAAACTGGGAAGCAAAATTCACAATCATCTTTCTTTGTTCTAGGAGATTCAACACTTTCCCCTTTTGGTCCAGGCTCAAAGCTCACCTCTTGTGATAAGGGTCATTGACTGAAAGGTTCATATGTGGCATTGTCCTCTTAACACAGCGTGCAGGACAAAGAAAATAATGCAAGGTTAGGCTGGCAGCATGGATGGTGTGAATGGGGTGGGTGGCAGGGTGGGAGTGAGAGGGAACAAGGGCTGGCATGGTGTGATGTCATGGCCTTGGTTGTGACAGGCCCCTTGAATGACTACCACGTTGCATATCACAAAAAACATATTATGCATGACTTGGAATTTTTATGTGGTCACATTAGGAAAATTTTCATAAGGTAAATCACATTAGGCATGTTCCTAGTGTATTGTAATTGTACTACAAGTTTTTTCATATATATATATATATATATATATATATATATATATATATATATATATATATATATATATATATATATATATATATATATATATATATATATATATATATATATATATATATATATATATATATATATATATATATATATATATATATATATATATTCATATTTGCTGATGATACCACCCTGCAATTTTCCACGTCTTTTCATGGACGTCCAACCCTTCAGGAAGTAAACAGTACATGCAGGGAAGCTACAGAATGCCTGACTTCTGATCTCTCAAAAAATTTCTGATTGGGGGGAGCAAACTTGGTATTGTTCAATGCCTTAAAAACTCAATTCCTCCATCTATCAACTTGACACAACTTTCCAGACAACTATCTACCCTTTCTTCAGTGACACTCAATTGTCCCCCTCTTCTACAGTGAACATCCTTGGTCTGTCATTTTCTTATAATCTAAACTAGAAATTTCACATCTCATCTCTAGCTAAAACAGCTTCTATGAAGTTAGGCATTCTGAGATGTTTCCATCAGTTTTTCTCACTCCCCCAGCTGCTAGCTCTGTACAAGGGCCTTATCCATCTGTGTATGGAGTATGCTTCACATGTCTGTGGGGGGGGTTCCATTCATACTGCTCTTTTAGTCGGTGGAATCAAAAGCTTTTTGTCTCATCAACTCCTCCCCTCTTACTGTCTTCAGCCTCTTTCTCATCACCACAGTGTTGCATATCTTGCTATCTTCTACCACTAATTTCGTGCCAACTGCTCTTCTGATCTTGCTAACTGCATGCCTCCACTCCTCCCATGGCCACAATGCTCAAGACTTTCTTTCTCTCACCCCTATTCTGTCCATCTTTCTAATGCAGGAGTTAACCAGTATTTTCAGTCATTTATTCCTTTCTTTGGTAAACTCTGGAATTCCATGCCTACTTCTGTATTTTTACTTTCTTATGACTTGAATTCCTTCAAGAGGGAGATTTCAAGACACTTATCCTTCAATTTCTGATTACTGATTCAGACTTTATTTAGGGACTGGCATCTCAATGTTTTTTTTTTTTTTTTAACCCTGTCCAGTGTTCCTCCTTCATAAAAAAAAAAAATACACACACACACACACACACACACACACACACACACACACACACACACACACACACACACACACACACACACACACACACACACACACACACACACACACACACACACACACACACACACACACACACACAAAAACAGAGAAGTGAGAACAGCGGCAAAAGATAAAAAATCATCATGGAGGGAAATCATAAGTTGAGTTCCCCAAGGCTCAGTACTTGCACCAATCATGTTTGCAGTTTATATAAATTATATGACAGAGAGTGTGAACAGCTACATGAGCCTTTTTGTGGATGATGCAAAGTTGCTGAAGAAAGTTGAGAGTGCAGAGGACTGTGGAACGTTACAAGAAGACCTGAACAAGATATCAGAGTGGAGTTATAGATGGGAAATGGAATTTAATTTAAAGAAGTGTAAAGTAATAGAATTTGGAAAAAGTACAAGAAGAGTAAAAGGAAATTATGTGTTGAATGGTGTAAGGTTGAGTGGAGCAGAAGAGGAAAAGGATCTCAGTGTTGCAGTGACTGGGAGCCTGACCCCGGAGAGACACATTAGCAAAATTACAGGAGAAACCTATAACTTGTTGAGAAGAATAAGGCAGGCCTTTGCATATATAGATGAAGAGATGGTCAGGAAGATGATCGTGGTGCTGATAAGACCTAGGCTTGAATATGCAGCAGTAGTGTGGTTGCCATACAAGAAAAAGGATATAAGGAAGGATATAAGGAAGTTGGAGAGAGTTAAGAGAGCAACTACGAAGATGGTACCAAGTATCAGGGACTTGTCATATGACTGGCAAGGATACATCTACCAATGTTGGAAAAGAGGAGAGAAAGGGGAGACTTGATTGTTATATATAAAGCATATGAGGGAGTAGAGGAGGTGGACCGGAGCGACTTAATGGTCTGGAATACACAGGACACTAGAGGACAAGGAAAGAGGCTGAAGAAGAGTGCTTGTAGAAGAGACATCAAAAAAGTATAGTTTCCCATATAGAAGTATTGATGTATGGAACAGTCTGGATGAGGAGGTAGTAAATGCAGAAAGTATACATGGATTCAAGGCTAAGTTGGATATTAAAACATATGGAGATGGGACAGCATGAGCATAGCTCTTTTCCCATAAAACACAACTAGGTAAATACAACTAAGTAAATACACACACACACACACTCACACACGGTGGAGATGGAGCTGACAGGACGTGTTTTCTAGTGCTCTGCACATAGAAGGAAGGAATAACACAAATCGCTTATGGTGGAACAAGATATGTTATGAAGACACAGGAATATCTAGGTGGTAAATAGGGAGGGGAAGAAACAGTACCATGAGTATAATTATTCTGTCTCTAGGAAAGTTTGGTTTGGTTTGTTTACATTTTGGATAAACATGGCAGAAGGTGGCACCCCAAAAGAAAGGGGTTCATTTGAAGGTTTTACTGGAGAAGAAAGAGAACTAAATTATAGACTGCAGTGTAAAAAAATTTTGCATATGGAAGAAATGATGGACAAATTATTGGAGAGAATAAAGACATTGGAGGCACACCAGAAGGAGACAGGTAAGGAGTTGGTGATTATTATTGCTAAGTTGATTGAGATAGAAGATAAAAATGAAAAGTTAAAGGTGGAAAATGACTTTTTAAAGAAACAAATAAAGGAAAAAGTAGAAACTGTTCAAAAAGGAAATGAGGAAATGAAGGCATGTGTAAAAGATGTGGAAGTGAGGCAAAATAATTGGTTAAATGAATGTAAATTTGAAGAAGAATCACTAAAGAAAATAATAGAACAAGAAAATGGGAAGCAAAACCTGAGACAGAAAGTGGTAAATGTTATCAAAGAGGAGAAAAAATTAGTGAGACACTGTAAAAAAATATAAATGAGTAATTGTATTTGGTTTAAAGGAAAAGAAAATAGTAAGCAGAATTCAAAGAGAGGAAAAGGAAAAGAACCTGAAGTGAATGAACTACTGGAAGTGAGAGCTTTTGGAGTAATAGACTATTGAACTGGGCAGTGGAAAACTTGACTCAGTGGGTTGATTGTAATAACAGATTTAGTGGAAGAGATAAATCATCAAGACTTGATTTAGTGTTTACCAAAGACAGGGAAATTATTGAAACTATACATTATGATAGCTCTCTAGGTAAAAGTGAACATGTGTTGATGCAGTTTAATTTGAAAAATGAAAATGTAATCATTGATGAAAATTATAAGGTAAAAAGATTTAAATATAGTAAAGCTGACTTTGAAGAATTAAGAAAGTACTTTGTTGCTGTAGACTGGAAAGACTTTGAAGATGCAGAAGATGTTTGGGAAAAATGGGATGAATTTATAAGGATATATAATTCTGCTGTGGAGAAATCTGTACCTAAAGGAGGAGTGAGATGTAGAAAAGGTAAAGAAAGGTTCAGTACAAAATACAAAGAGGCTAGAAATCATAAATCAAATGCTCAGAAAACTGAGAGCAGATGGGAGGAATATATTGATATTATAAACAAGTACATTGAAATAATAAGAATGGAGAGAAGAAACTATGAAAGAGATAAATAGATAAGTGTATAAATGAACCCAAAGTATTCTTTAGACATATTAATGGGAAGATGAAGAAGAAGGAAGGTGTATCAAGACTGAAAGTTGAAGGAAAAATCTATGATGATGCATAGGACATGGCGGAGGTTATGGACAGTAGTTTCAGATCCGTATTTTACTATGGAAGGGGAGTTTGATGCTGGAAGCGATAAGTTGGTGAGGAATATACTAAGTACAGACCCAGTCAGTTATGAAGAAATATTTAAGATGATGGAAGAACTTGAAGTAAATAAAGCAACTTGTCCAGATGGAGTGTCAAACTGGATATTGAAGGAATGTAGAGAACAACTGGCAGATAAAATTCATAGTCTGTTGGTAACATCATCATCACAGGGGAGAGTATCAAAAGATTGGAAGAGAGCAAATGTTACACCAATATACAAAAGCGGAAATAAGGAAAATCCACTAAATTATAGACCAGTGTCCTTGATGAGTGTTGTAATGTTGTTGACTAGTGTTATGTGAAAGAACAATAAAGGGAAGATGGGTGGAACACTTGGAAAGAGGTAAAGTTTTAGTGAATTGTCAGTTTGGATTTAGGTCTTATTTAAAGGTAGTCGATATTGTTCAGGAGAGAGATGGATGGGTGTGTATATATATATATATATATATATATATATATATATATATATATATATATATATATATATATATATATATATATATATATATATATATATATATATATATATATATATATATATATATATATATATTACTCTAGTGTTTTATTTTAAACATTTTCATTTTTCATGTACTTAATGATATAATAGCTGTAACATTTTACAAATCCAGATATTACTGTTGAGAAGGAGATGGCATTGGCTGAGAGTTTTCTTCCAAGTGCTTTGCCCACACAAGGCTCCCTCTTGGCTGCTAGAGTGACATCAATTGCCTCTCCTTCTTGTTTCTACATTCATCTTCCTTTTGGGACAAAGAACCTGACAGCTTTGGGTAAGTTTACTTATATGATTACAATATGATGTGTTTCTCATAAACACAGGGCAAAAAAAAAAAAAAAATTAGTGAGAGAGAGAGAATCTTGAAGTCAAGGGAGATAGGTGTTGTAGGATGACTGTAGATGACTGAATTAGTCACCTCAGCATGTCTACATACCTGTGAAGTCTGAATTTAAGAAGAAAATACTTAAATGTATGCCATCATCACAGGTCATGAAGGTTCAGACAATGAAACTGAGTTGGAAGTGTTAGTGTCAGCCATGCAGAAGTACTATAGTCAGAGAGGCCATCCTTGGCTGAAAAGCCTTAGCCTGCCTGCACCAGGAGAACTTATGGTACTGTTAGAATCTGGATCAGACGGGCTAGACTGCTCTCGAGTACTTGTCTTGGAAGTGAATGACTGCAAGGAAGATGCATGTCAGGCCAAGGTGGGTCTTTAGTGTTTACAGAACACTGAAATCATGTTGTAATTGAATCTTAGGTGAAACAGATATTTCTTATAATTCAAATTATAAATGAAATTATTCTAGAGATTTGGTTGAACAAAAATTTGAATGATTATTATAATCACGATTGTGATCATTCTTATTATGCTGGAAGCAGAACTGCAACCTTTTCTTTTCCTCATTTTTGTGTACACTCTCTTTTTTCCATTTCACATCACTAACATACTGTAAACCTGAGTATCCACACATTATGTTAGTAATAACTTACGAATGATTTTTGTTGTCTTCACAAAATCCCATAATATGAGAAGACATGTATTCTTGACTCATCTCTCCTAGATGTCTATAAATGTTTATACTTCATCTGGAGAATTAATATATCCTTTATGTCATATTGTTTTAACTGCCATATTCAGTACTTTCTGAAAGAATAGCTAATTCATTATCCATAATACTCAATCAAATTGTAGAAGATGAAAATCAGTATAGGGATAGTACCATTAGTAGTAGAAACTGAGGGACAGTTTTTGCAAATTTTCCATTTTTAGCCTTGCTTCACCATCTGCAATGGGTAGGTACTGGATAACTGGTTTCTCAGTGTGTGGCATAATATGGAGAAAATAACTGAAGAGAAGAATCATAAATGAAGAATGTTATTATATTTATCATCACCAGAAAAGTACACATAGCTCTCCCTACTTGATGAAGCAGTCTTCCTACCCTTATTTTTTTTAGCTAAAGCGACATGTCAACTCAAGGGAGTTTAGTAGATAAATATCATTGGCTAGAAGTCGTGATGTGTAAATTAAGCCACACCTCCTTTCTCAATCTATTCCATGTCCACCTCTCCATCCCTCCTCCTTCCTTGTTTTTACATTTCTCATGCCCATATCCCTATCTTCTCCAAGCTCCATATCTCTCTCTCTCTCTCTCTCTCTCTCTCTCTCTCTCTCTCTCTCTCTCTCTCTCTCTCTCTCTCTCTCTCTCTCTCTCTCTCTCTCTCTCTCTCTCTCTCTCTCTCTCTCTCTCTCTCTCTCTCTCTCTCTCTCTCTCTCTCTCTCTCTCTCTCTCTCAGAGTAGACTACTTCAATGTCAAGCATTGTATTAAGGTGATTCACAAGGCTATCCCTTTCCATCCAAGGCCGATGGGTCTAAGGTGTGAATGATGCCTGTACGAGTGACTGGTGCTTTGTCTGGGCCACCCTGTGTGGGGATTGCTGGCCTGGTATTAATGATTTCTTCACCAGGTGTTCTTCATTGACTTTGGGTATGAAGAATGGGTGAAACAGGAAATACTTCGCCCCTTGGCTCCTCAGTTTGCCCATGTGACACCACACGTGAGTCATATACTAATTAACATTAATTCAGTAAGATGAAACAATTAAAAACTTCTGCCAGGCTTTCTAGAGAAAAAAGATTCCTCTGTGATGTAATGATAAATGTTGCTTGATATGAGGCAGATCCATGTGAGTGTATTGACCTCAAATTTTAGCTCGACCTATAGCCTCCTAATTTTCCATTCATTCAATTCATACATGTGTGTGTTGTGGGAAAGCTGTTTGCAGTGAATTGATTTGAGCTCTTAGGAAGTTATTTCAGTAGTGCTGTACATATACTAGTTTATTATTAAGGTTTTGCATTGTGTCAAATATTTGGCAACACAATATTCTATTCATTCGGTGTATCAAAACCCTTCCTTTGGTGAAATATGAAAAGTTCCAATCAGCTTGAGTTGCTTGATCAAGGAATATTTTGATATTTCTTTCTTTAGATAGTTGAAGTCAGTATTGTATTAATAAAATGTAATTTGAAGGGCATAGTTGAAATTTCCACTATCACATAATACTAGTGCCTTATTGGTTTATGGTGTGATTTGTTTATAAATTGTAAAGTGAAATTAAAGGATAATTAAAGTTAATATAGTACAAAATAAGTATTAGTTTGTAATATAATAGGTTGGGGGCCACAAATGTACCCAGATCAGACTGCTCTTCTGGTATCAACCCTAAGTGTGTTGACACCCCCCCCTTAACTTTTTCTTCATTAACTTCTCCAACATTTGCAGTCTTAGGTCTAATTTTCAATCTGTAGAATGCCACCTCTCCTCTGCTAAACCTCATTTTCTTTTCCTCACTGAAACACATGTGTCTGAGGCAACTGACAGTAGCCCCTTTTTTGTTCCCTCCTACTTTCGCTATCCTCATTTTCAATCCAAAGCTGGATGTTGCATCTGTGTGCACAACAACTTAACCTGCTCTCGTGCCCTTGCTCTTCAACCTTCCGAGTTTTCTACCATCTGGCTGCGACTACAGAGTCATTCTCAAACTAAATTTATCTGTGCTGTGTACTTCTCCCTTAACTCTTCTGACTCTTTTAAATTCTTTGATTACTTAACTTCCAAAGTGGAGCACATTCCGACTCTCTTCCCTTTTGTGGAAATCTCCATTCTTGGAGATTTTAGTGTTCACCACCAGCTTCGACTTTCCTCTCCTTTCACTGACCATCCTGGTGAATTAGCCTTTAACTTTGCTATCCTCCATATTCTAAAGCAATTGGTGGAACACCCTACTTGTATTCCTGACCTAAGAGATATGCCCAACATTCTTGACCTTTTCTAACCTCTAATCTTTCTGCTAATGCTGTTATCCTATCTTCTCTATTGTGATACTCTGATCACAATCTCATATCTGTATCTTGTCCTAATGCTCCAATTCCTCCTCAGGAACCCCCTAAGCAGAGGTGCCTCTGGCATTTTGCCTCTGCTATTTGGGGGGACCTGAAGAGGTATTCTGCTGATTTTTCTTGGAATGACTTCTGTTTCCATGTCAGAGACCTATCTTTGTGTGCTGAAGGCATAACAGAGGTGATGGTACCTGTCGTGGAGGCGTACATTCCTCACTCTTTTTCTTGACCTAAACCTTCCGAACCTTGTTTTAACACAGCCTATTCTTGTGCTATACATGATAAAGAGGTAGCCCACAAAAGATACTTGAGCCTTCCATCATCAGAATCTCATGCACTTTATATTTCTACCCAGAACCGTGCCAAGTCTGTTTTCCACCTAACCAAAAACTCCTTCATTAATAGTGTCAAAATCTTTCAAGAACTAACTCCCGTCGTGACTTCTGACACCTAGCCAAAAATATCTCCAATAACTTTGCTTCTACTTCTTTCCCTCCTTTGTTTCAACCAGATAGCACCACTTCTATCTCATCTATCTATAAAGCTGAACTTCACTCAAACCTTTGTTAAAAACTCTACCTTGGATGATTTAGGGCTTGTTCCTCCCTTTCCTTCACTCTCTGACTACTTCATGCTACCATTTAAAATTCTGTGCAGTGATATTTTCCATGCTGTCACTGGCCTAAATCCTTGGAAGGCTTATGGACTGATGGGGTCCCTCCACTTGTTCTCCGAAACTGTGCCTCCATGCTTGTATCTTCCCTAATCAAATTCTTTCAACTCTGTCAACATCTACCTTTACTTCTTGCTGTAAGCTTGCCTACATTTAGTCTGTTCCTAAAAAGGGTGATTGTTCTGATCCCTCAAACTACTGTCCTATTGCTTTTAATTTTCTGCCTATCTAAAGTTTTTTAATCTATCTTCAATAGGCTCAACAGGAAGATTCTTAAACACCTATCACTTCACAACCTTCTATCTGATTGCCATTATGGGTTCTGTCAAGGCCACTCTACTGATGATCTGACTTTCCTTATTGAGCTTTGGTCATCCTCTTTTAGTGATTTTGGTAAAACCTTTGTTGCTGCCTTAGACATATCAAAAGGTTTTGATAGAGTCTGGCACAAAGCTTTGTTTTCTAAACTACCCTCCTACAGCTTCTATCTTTCTCTCTGTAACTTCATCTCAAGTTTCCTTTCCGTCTGTTCTATTGCTGATGTGATAGGTAATCATTTTTCTCCTAAAACTGTTAACAGTGGTGTTCTGTCCTGTCACCCATGCCCTTCCTATTATTATTCATTAATGATCTTATTAAGCAAACTTCTTGTTCTATCCACTCCTATGCTGATGACTATAGAAACAGCTCCCTTTATTCAAGAAATTATAAATGATCCAAAGGTGCAACAAACATTAAGCAATAGGCAATGTTGTCAGAAATTCATCAAACCAAGGGCACCTTAGTAGAATGGATTCACAGAAAGAATGGTAGGGCTAGTCAAAAATTGTCTAAGGAAGACTACATCAATCTAAATTAAGAATGGTAGTAGTGGATATTGAGACCAGAATCTATATCCGACCACTAAACTACTTAGATGTGTTAATGTCTCCAGATGTACTACTCAGTACATCTGGAGACATTAACACCATCTCATCTCCTATATGGAAGACGATTGGAACCATTCTCATCTAATCAAGGTGGAGGATCATATCCTAGACCCCACCATAGATGATAGGTCCCAGTATCTGAGAGAAAGTTATCATCAACAAAACAAATTGTCAGGTGGGAGGGACACTGGTCTGAAGAATATCTTGTCAGTCTTTGTGAGAAAGTGTATGATGCTCAACCAGTTGAGAATGTAGCTTCCCTTAAGGAATGTGATATTGTCTTACTAAAAACAGAGCAGAATTGTTCCATATGGCCACTAGCTAAGATATTAAAATTGTATCCTGATGAAAATGGCATTGTTAGAACAGCAGAAATTATGCTCAAGGGACAAAGGACTCTTAGAACTATTAATAAATTAGTTCTGCTGAGCATACCCCAAACAACCCTGTTGAGGTCAGCAGACCTGGAGGGTTGCCTCAGGTTCAAGAGAGTACAGACACCAAATAGCAACTCAAAGGTCTCAGGATAGGTGGAGGAATTTTATCTCAGGTGGTCATATTACCTGAATATAGATTCAGGTAATGCTTGGCCCCAGGATGTGGAAATTTACACTATCATGCATAATACCAATGCTTTATTGGTTTCTGGTGTGATCTGTATATAAATTGTAAAGTGAAATTAAGGGGTAATTACCGTATTTGACAGAGTATAAGACATATGGGCTTATAAGATGCACCTCAGTTTGGGCAGGCATTGAAAAAAAAATGAATAAGCAGGTTTAAGCTCTGAATATGAAGTGAAGGGTTTAAGCTGACATTTGAAGCCCTCTCATATGTATTCAGATCCTTATTAGATCCCAATACTTTTCCTTGGCAAATTTTATGATTTGTAACTTATACACAATTGTGTATGTATGTCGTTTTTGTGACTCCATTATGTTGGGGTGATGAAATCCGTAAATTTTAAAAACTATTGTATAAACTGTATTGCATGAATATTGTGCAGGTCATCACCATGAGCCACCCTACCTTGTGACACTCTCTTAGGTAGTAAGCTATTTTCTAAATAAACAATAGTTTCCCAAGTTTTGTTGAACATGTATGCAAGGTAAGAATATTAAAAGATAGGCACAGTTTCAGTTGTATGAAGATGTGTCTTACCTTAGAAAGGCAGTGAATCTTGCATGTGTTGCCAGGTTTGGGTTGTAACTGACTGCAAATTTGTTTTGGTACATGTAATGTAAGCATCGTTACAATTTCTTCTTGACTGGTATTATTTTATGTGAATTACCAGTAAGTACGACGTGTTATATATTGTTACCTTACAAAAAAAGAGTTGTCTTTATCATGTAGAAGTGATCATCACTTTGTTTATATATGCAAAGATGTTTGGGGTTTGATTTACCACTAGCCACTACCCCAAAACTGAACCTTGGCCTTTTAAGATGCAGGTTAATTTTCTGAGACTTTTTTGGAAAAAGGTTGTCTTATAAGCCATCAAATATGGTAAGGTTAATATAGTACAAACTAAGTATTATTTACTATTATAAATAAATTAGTGATTAGAGAGGTGCATATTGTTGGTGCATATTGTCGCCAGCCAGCTGCCTTCAAGTCATATATCTGCCACTTTACAGTCTGCACCTCTCCAATTTGTTTATAATAGCAACTAATACTTAGGTTGTACTATATTAACCTTAATTACCCCTTAATTCAATTTTACAGTTTGTATACAAATCACACCTTAAACCAAAAAAGCATCGATATGTGTGGTAGTGGAAATTTCCACAGGCTTAAAAGAAGATTGGGATCATCTCTTTTATGCAGGCTGTAGAATGCTGGCTGAGTGGGGTGAATTCACCAGCTGAGGGGTGGAGTGCTGAGGCTACAGAAATACTCAAGGAAATGACAGAGGAGCACACACTGGTGGCACACATCCTGCAGGTGGACAGGTTAGAAGAGATTGGATTATGAAGATATGAAAGATATCTAGCTTAGCACTATTTTCTTTCTCCTCCTCCTTACTCAATATGAAATATTAAGATAAGGTTTAGGTTCCACAATTGATACATATGTACATGCATAAGCCCACAAACAAACACACAGTTTTACTAAGTGGGTTTAATCTTAATCTCCAACAGTGATTTCCAAAGAGTGGGTGTGGTGCTTATAGACACAGAAAAAAAACAGAAGACCAGCATTAATGAGGCCTTTATCTCAAGTGTGCATAAAGAAGAAAAACAATAACTTGTAAGTATTTTCATTGTTTGCATAATTATCATTCTCATCTCTAGTCTTCATCATCATCATCATCATCATCATCATCATCATCATCATCATCATCATCATGATCATCATTGCTAAGTCCAACACAACATTTCTTGCTATCATGTTCCCTAATGTATTCATCAGGTTCTACAGTTTTATTATAAAGATTGTTGAAAACCATTTTAATGGTGTAATTTCCTGAACTGCTAACCTTCCTTTAATTTACATTTGTAACCACTAATTGCTGAGAAGGTCCACTCTTGCATATTGGGAGTATCCATAATGCCATGCAAATGGCCTGTTCAAACACCCACAGCTTGGAATACAGTTGTGAAGTATTCTTAGTAGTGTGAACATTCATAGATGTAAGCTAATATGGGCACTTGTTTATTTTATATTTGTAAAAGTATGCAAATAAATATGCAAATATGCCTGTAGAATGTTTACCAAGGTGCAGCCAGCTCCCAACTTGATGAAGCAGATTTTTACATATATTTCTAATAAAAGCAACATCTCTTGTGGCAGTTACGATGGGGTAAAGCTGCCTTTGACGTAGATGTTGTAGGCCTGCCCTCTTTTCCCCTCCATATCCCCATTCACATACACCTCCCCATCCCCCACATTTACCATCCCCCCCCTTCTCTCTCTCTCTCTCTCTCTCCTCTCTCTCTCTCTCTCTCTCTCTCTCTCTCTCTCTCTCTCTCTCTCTCTCTCTCTCTCTCTCTCTCTCTCTCTCTCTCTCTCTCTCTCTCTCTCTCTCTCTCTCTCTCTCTCTCTCTCTCTCTCTCTCTCTCTCTCTGGCAATCAAGGTTTCATAGAAATAAGGTGAATAAAAATCCCAATATCTATTATTCCTTTGTTATTTTATTGGCAGGACAGCATCCTGTATCTTTTGTTTCTTCCCCTCTTTCCAGTAGCTAATCCAGAGACCCAAGGGAATATTAAGAGAGAGGGAGAGAGAGAGAGAGAGAGAGAGAGAGAGAGAGAGAGAGAGAGAGAGAGAGAGAGAGAGAGAGAGAGAGAGGAGAGGGGGGGGGGGGGAGGAGGAGGAGGTGGAGGAGGACAGATACAAAGGAAAGGAGAGATGTGACTTGTCACTGCTGTATCTACTGGGCATTGTTTTGAAGATCTGACAGACTGGGGACATTCGAGTCATGGTGCACCAGTGACATAAATGTCTGCAGTCTGTCAGATCATAAAATACATAAATATAGATACATACACATTATGTATCTCTAACACACACACACACGCCACTTGTAGCTTGGAGCTTGGGAAGAGTGGTGGTGAGAGATCAACATTCCCTTTGGTCTACAGATCAGCTACTGGTGGGAGGGAAAGAAACAAAAGCTACAAGAGGTTCCCCTGCCATTAAAAGTGTAAAAAAGGAATTGTAGATATTAGGGTTTTTACTCTTTATTTTTATGAAATTTTTTCATTTGCTGGAGAGAGAGAGAGAGAGAGAGAGAGAGAGAGAGAGAGAGAGAGAGAGAGAGAGGTATATGAGAAATGTAGAAGCAAAAAAGATTAGGGATGGGGAGGTGGATATGGAGTGGGATTGATAAAGGAAGCGTGGTTTAATTTACGTGTTACGACTTCTGGCCAATAATATTGACTCACTAGAATCCTTTGAATTAAACGTGTCGCTTCCATTAGGGATGTAAGTAAAAAACTGCTTCATCTAATAGGGAGCTGGCCATACACATGTGCAAAGGCATTTTTGCATAGTTGGGGACTGTTCAAATTTTGTCTGATTAATGTGGGTATTGAACAATGGTGAGACAATTAAATGTTAACCACCATTAGAGTCAACACTGCATATATAGAACTAAAATCAAATGTACTACATTTATCTCAACAAATACATAGGTATTGTTCATATAGTTTTGTAGGTACCAACACAGTACATAATATTGCACCATAGTTCTGTTGTGAAACACTTTTTCATTAATTACTCCAAAAATTTTTTCACATCCATATCTCACTCTCATTCAAATTGCTTGCAGCTTAACTAGACTAGTGAGAATCTGTGTTCAGGTTTAATCCATGAATGGATTATTTGTGATATGTAATGGAAACAGGCTGAGGAGAGTTTAGGATAGGTAGAATAGCAAAAAGAAGAAGGGAAGACAAAAAAGGGTATGTTAAAATCCTTGGAGCCAATCAGAAGGATGCTGTGTCAGGCTGACCAGAAGAAGAGGAGGAGGAAGAGAAATGATGCTGTGATTTTCTTCAGTTCCTCACTCTCTTTCTGGTTGGTTCCTGCAATTACCAACAGCAGACCCATACAACTACCCATCTAACCACCATATGAAAGCTGGGTTGGAAAAAAAGATTTTTAACCCAACCCACTAGGTTTTTTGGGGGGTTTTATTTTTCATTTATTTTTTTGGGGGGAGGGTGATTTTATTATTGTTTTGGGGTTTTATTTATTATTTTTGTTTATTCTTCATTTTTATATCTAAATCAGTTTAAGTAAATTAATTAAAAATAAATTAATTAAAAATAGATTATTTAAAAAGTAATCTAGCATGAAATGAAAGGTTGAATTTTTTCTCTCTTCTTCATGTAGAAGGGGCACTGGCCAAGAACAACAACAAAAAAAAAAAAAAAAAAAAAAAATCTCGCTTAGATGCCAGTCCCAGAATAGAGTCAAAAGTGGTTGTCAAAAATTGAAGGTTAAGTGCCTTGAATCCTCTCTTGAAAGAGTTCAAGTCATAGGAAGGAAGAAATGCAAAAGCAGGAAGGGAGTTCCAGAGTTTACTAGAGAAAGGGATGAATGATTGAGAATAATGGTTAACTCTTGCATTAGAAAGTTGGACTGAATAGAGTTGAAAGAAAAAAGAGTGTTGTGCAGCGAGGTCATGGGAGGAAGGGAGGCATGCAGTTAGCACATTCAGAAGAGCAGTTAGCACGAAAATGGCGATAGAAGATAGAAAGAGATGCAACATTACAGTGATGAAAGAGAGGCTGAAGACAGTCAGTTAGTTAGAGGGGATGAGCTGATAAGATGAAATGCTTTTGATTCCACCTTGTCTGGCAGAGTGGTATGAGTGAAACCCCCCCCATACACATGAAGCATACTCCATACATAGACAGATAAGCCCCTGTACAGAGTTAGCAGCTTGGGAGTGAGAAAAACTGGCAGAGACAACTCAGAATGCCTAACTTCATACAAGCTGTTTTAGCTAGAGATGAGATGTGAAGTTTCCAGTTTAGATTATAAGTAAAGGACAGACTGAGGATGTTCATTGTAGAAGAGGGAAACAGTTGTGTCATTGAAGAAGAGGGGATAGTTGTCTGGAAGGTTGAGTCAAGTTGATATATGGAGGAATTGAGTTTTTGAGGCATTGAACAATACCAAGTTTGCTCTGCCCCAATCAGAAATTTTAGAAGTCAGGCGTTCTGTGGCTTCCCCGTGAGAACTGTTTACTTCCTGAAGGGTTGGACGTCTAAGAAAAGACGTGGAAAAGTGTAGGGTGGTATCATCAGCATAGAAGTGGATAGGACAAGAAGTTTGGTTTAGAAGATCATTGATGAATAATAGGAAGAGAGTGGGTGACAGGACAGAACCCTGAGGAACACCACTGTTAATAGATTTAGAAGAACAGTAACCATCTACCACAGCAACAATAGAATGGTCTGAAAGGAAATTTGAGATGAAGTTACATGGAGAAAGATAGAAGCCATAGGAGGGCAGTCTGGAAATCAGACTCCATTAAAAGCTAACAGTGAAAGATTTCACCAAAATCCATAAAAGAGGATGACCAAGACTCGGTAAGGAAAGCCGGAAGATCAGCAGTAGAGCGGCCTTGATGGAACCTATACTGGCGATCATATAGAAGGTTGTAAAGTGATAGATGTTTAAGAATCTTCCTGTTGAGGATTGATTCAAAACTAGATAGATAGGAAATTAGTTTGAAGGATTAGAACAATCATCCTTTTTAGGAACATGCTGAATGTAGGCAAACTTCAAGCAAGAAGAAAAAATAGATGTTGATTGTTAGAACTGAAAGAGTTTGACTAGGCAAGTTGCAAGCTTGGAGGCACAGTTTTAGAGAACAATAGATCCACAAGCTTTCTGAGGGTTTAGGCCAGCGAGGGCACATAAAACATCACTGCAAAGGATTTTAATGGGTAGCTTGAAGCAGTTGGAGGGTAGAGGAGAGGGAGGAACAAACCCTGAATCATTCAAGGCAGATTTATTTAGCAAAGGTTTGAGAAAAGAGTACAGCTTTAGAAATAGATGAGATGGCAGTGGTGCCATCAGGTTGAAATAAAGGAGGGAAAGAAGAAAAAGCAAAGTTATTGCATATGTCTTTTGGCTAGGTGCCAGATGTCACAAGGGGAGTTAGATCTTGAAAGATTTTGACACTCGTAATGAAGAACAGACACTTGTTTAGGTCATGCTGATACAGGTTGGTCTGGTTGGACAAAGCCTGTGTTAACTTGTACTGTACAGAAAATGAACAGATCAGGCTTGACTACTTTTATATATATATATATATATATATATATATATATATATATATATATATATATATATATATATATATATATATATATATATATATATTATATATATATATATATATATATATATATATATATATATATATATATATATATATATATATATATATTATATATATATATATATATATATATATATATATATATATATATATATATATATATATATATATATATATATATATATATATATATATATATATATATATATATTATATATATATATATATATATATATATATATATATATATATATATATATATATATATATATATATATATATATATATATATATATATATATATATATATATATTAGGTCATTTTTAGGGTGTATTTTTTTTCTAATGCCAGCCCTGCATAGAAGCCTCACCCTGTGCTTACCAACCCCTGCTGGACAAAGAGAGTATGCAGCCAGTCACCTTCATGCTTACTTGCTGGAGTGCTACCAGGCATTTCCCTCACTAGGGGAACTATGCAGTGGTATCACCTGCCATCTCCCTCACTAGGGGAACTATGCAGTGGTGTCACCTGCCATCTCCCTTGGTGGGGAACTATGCAGTGGTGTCACCTGCCATCTTCCTCACTAGGGGAACTATGCAGTGGTGTCATCTGCCATCTCCCTTGCTGGGGAACTATGCAGTGGTGTCATCTGCCATCTCCCTTGCTGGGGAACTATGCAGTGGTGTCATCTGCCATCTCCCTTGCTGGGGAACTATGCAGTGGTGCTGCCTGCCATCTCCCTTGCTGGGGAACTATGCAGTGGTGTCATCTGCCATCTCCCTTGCTGGGGAACTATGCAGTGGTGTCATCTGCCATCTCCCTTGCTGGGGAACTATGCAGTGGTGCTGCCTGCCATCTCCCTTGGTAGGGAATTAAGCATTTGTGATGCTTGCTTCCTAGAGTGGTGCCTGCTATTTCCCTCACTATCCACCACTATCCTCTTCCAATCAAGAGGGCAGATAAGCTTCCTGGATGTCCCTTTCCCAGCTAGGGTAGTCTAGGGCCCTCCTCTCTTGGTAATTACCAAGAGTGAAGAGGAACAGGATTAGTCATATTTCCTCAGCCAGGTAGAAGCATTAGAGCTTCTCATTGAAGAGTTTGGCTTTTTATGTTATTTTTTTTTTTAATGCAGTAAGTGTCAGAAATTTATTATCAACTTTACTTCTCATCTCTTTGAGTACTCTAATTCTGATTTGATTTAGTTGGTTTTCGTGTTTGTTTTCTCTTATTTTTTCAGTTGCTTAATTATTTATTGTTTTTATTCTTAAAATATGTGATCAATTATATTGCTACAGTATAAGCAGAGTCTTGACACCTACTGTGTGTATAGATTCTTTTTACCTATTCATTTTCTTTATAAATCCTAAATTATCCTAAATTTGGAAAATGTGGTGATAGTTCAAAATAAGATGAACTCAAATTATGTATTCTCTTTTGTGTTGCAATTTATTAGGCAGAGATCCTGCCTTAAAGGTGGTACCCCATGAGGTTCCTCCAGTGGTAGGAGGAAGAGCCTGGCCACACACTTGTTAGTCAGTTTAATAGAACAGACCAAGGGAATCAGAACCACCCTCATCTGTAGTGTTTTCCTCACAAAGAGGTCATGATGTTATGTCTGGGCCATCTAGTGTTGCACATAGCAGCTGTAATTGCTGACAAGTATTAAAGCCAATTAACCTCACTCAGCAAATGTATTACTTTAAGAAAGTCAGGTATACACCTTGTTTTTTATTTATTTATTTATTTATTCATGTGTTATTTGTTTCTTATATATTTATTTTATTTTTTTTTAATGGCCAAAGAATTTCCAAAGGCATTGAAGATACTGTGGTAAAGGAAACACAAAAGGCATTGTGTTTGTGATGTCTTGCAAAGAATAGATACATTTTAGTTCTTTACTTATATATGTTTCCCTATATGGTATAAGCAACATTGGGTATTATGTATCATCAGAATTAATGTTGTGCACTTTTTTGTATGTATTTAATGATACAGGAGTACAAGACTTCATGAGAGATTGGTATTTGTGTCCAGGTTTACAATCATGAATTATGGATGAAAAGTTTCAATTCTATAATTTGCTATGTAATATTAAGATCAGTTCATATATAGATTTTTTCCTGCTGCATGCATGCATTGGACATGTAACCTAAGCAGATGAAGAAAAATTAAAGCCTGAGTGCTGTGGAAAAATGCTGTCAGTTTACTTTTGTTTCTTCAAAGTGGAGTCCTGGATGAATAAACCATGCAGACAAATAGTAGTGCTCATGTTGCTAACCCTTCTTTTGTCTTATTTGAGCTTTAGTGTCCTGAGAATACAGGCCTGTTGAAGTGTGCCCTCTGAAGGCAGACTAATATTGTCAAACACTATACTAAATGTATTTTATTCATTCATTTAATCTTTAAATCAATGCTCATGAGCATGACCCATTTACTAGTCTCATTAATTTTTGTCCACTTACTGGGAGGGACCACAAATTACCCTAGATGGTGCCATAAACAAGGTGACATGATATACTTTATGAGTATGAACAATATATTAAATATAACTTCACCTCCTCAGAGCTGTATCTTCAGTTCCTCAATGAGACTAGATGCATGTGTGTGAGGATACAGACAACTATCCCATTTTTTGTTCTCTTTACTTCTTCAATCCTTTTTTCAAACTAAAAGATGACTGTTACATCTCTGAAATAACTTTATATATTTTTTTTAACCATGGTTTTGAAGTGTTAAAATGTCTTATCATCTGGCTGAGACTTCAATGGAGGCTGCAGAAATGTAGCCGAGTGGAGCTGACAACTGCAAATTGTGGTATGTTAGTAGAAATTGTAGAGCTGGAGGGCTTTGGGTGTTGTGGTTACGTTGGAAAGGGTGTGTGAATTATTTATCTATTTTTTTTAATCGTGGTATGGTACTGATCAGGGAACTTTTTTTTTCATGATTTCTATTTATTTATTTACTAGCAGAATTACCCGGTTAAAATTTGCTCTCCAGAGCATGGTTTATCACCCTAAGTTTGTTCAGCGCCACCATAAAAAATGGGTTACGGTATACCTGGCACCACTATCAAGAACTGGGTTACAGTGACAGACTTAACAGAATAGTAATCTAACAATTTTGGGTTGGAAGTAGTAAAGACAGCCTGTCACACCCCGGATCAAGGGGAATCTTCTTACCAAATTTCAACACAATCATTTCAATGGTTTTTCCGTGAAAAGTGGACACACTCACACAGGCAGTGTGTTTTATTATATATCAAACAGTTTACTTTATAAAGAACCTAAAATATACGTCCGTTTACTGTTGCACATGTCTTGTGTCAGTAGCCATTAATGTTTCCCCTGAATGGGTGCCATCATCAAGAAGTGGGTTACGATGACAAGATTTACCAGAATAATCTACCGGTTCTGGGTTGGAAGTAGTTAAGACAGCCTATGTCACTCCCTGGATCATGGGGGACCTCCCCCCTACCAAATTTCACTACATCAGTTCGGTTTTTTTTTTTTTTTTGTGTGTAAAGCAGACACAACCACACACAGACTTTTATTATATAAGATTTCTTTTTATTTAGTGATGTTTCCTCTTGTACACAATCTCTCTCTCTCTCTCTCTCTCTCTCTCTCTCTCTCTCTCTCTCTCTCTCTCTCTCTCTCTCTCTCTCTCTCTCGTTATCACCAAATCCTTCTGGTTGAGAGAGAGAGAGAGAGAGAGAGAGAGAGAGAGAGAGAGAGAGAGAGAGAGAGAGCTCAGCTTCAGTGCTGTCATTACCAGCACCATCCTGCGCTTCGTGGCACTAATGAGACGTTCTCCTCAGCACTGAACAACAATGAAACTTTTCGTGATTATTTACATAACGAGTACCTTGTTATTTGTCTTATATCTCTTTTCACTTCATTTTCTTGACTAATTATTGAAACTGCCCTCATGGTAGACTGCTTAATTTCCGATTGTGTGAAGTGAAGTGCAGTGGCGAATGAGTATATGTTGGTCGCTGAGATAAAGATATGACTTGTAATAATGGTTTTCTACTACAGCCTGTGGAGTATTACTATTAAGAAAGGATACAAGGTTATTCTATAAAAAGTCTCTCTCTCTCTCTCTCTCTCTCTCTCTCTCTCTCTCTCTCTCTCTCTCTCTCTCTCTCTCTCTCTCTCTCTCTCTCTCTCTCTCTCTCTCTCTCTATATATATATATATATATATATATTATAAAATGTTATTCTGTAAAAGTCAGCTGTCGTTTCTATAAGGTCCCCATTTACATACAGGATTATTAGTATTAAAATAGGATATAAGGTTATTTAATACAAGGTGTCATCCCTCTCTTGATTGTTTTAAAAGCATCGTAAGATATGTGTGTGTGTGTGTGTGTGTGTGTGTGTGTGTGTGTGTGTGTGTATTGGCCAGCTATTTCAGGCCACCCTATGAAAACTTCGGTCAGGTCTCCATCTAGTTCTCTTTCTGTCCAGTCTTGTATTGCATTCTCTTATTGTCCCTATATCATTTGTTCCTTGCATGGCGCTTGTTTCCAATTATTTTTGTTTTCTTTTAATTATAATGAAAATGTTTTCAGCTTTCGTCTACTCCCTATTCAATGATATATTGTGAGTTGTTTCACCTCGTTAATTTTTCGAAGCATACTCGTACCTACGCCTGTTTCCTACTCTAGTCAAATGTTCTCTTATCTATTTACACACTTAAATTCTACCCTTGTATGGAGTTTCTTCACATTTATTTTTATGTTGTATTTTTGAAGTTTGTTGAATTCTTACTTATCTTTCGTGATTAATCAACGGCTCCTATTTCATATCCTGCTGTTTCTTTTCATTATCAAGCACTGGGGTCTACTTCTTGGAACTCATGAATATCCCTGAGTGGCCTTGGGCACTAACGTCTTATTTTACGATAATTCTTACGAGCCTTATTTTCTTTTCTAACAACGGACTGTGCAGCGTGACATGATGCCTCGTGAAGCACTGGAGAAAATCGCATCTTGTTGGGTGTGAGTTGTACATCATTGGATGTCCCACACAAGGCTTGCCACTCTTCACAGGGCACCTGAAGCCTCTAGTCATGAATCAAAGCCTGGGAGCAGACGTGCCAACATTATACCGTAACATCTGAGCGAATACAGATGTCTGGGTGCGCTCTCGTCTCGCCAGTGATGAGTTTTTACAGTTCAGATAGTTCATTGTTCAGTTCAGATTGTTGATCAGTGTACGAATGTGAGATGGGAATAATATAGTTTACATTATACAGTTCCTGTCCATCAGACCAACAGCCGTGATGCAAGTGTTCGTGGGACTTATGATATCAAGTCTATCATTTCAAGAATATCGGTCACATGGAAGTGTTTTGTGTATCATTACTCCGGTCACCAGTCCGTGCCCTGCTAAATGTGTGTATGGTGATTACATCACATACATTACTACCAACAAGGGAACGCTTTGGTAATATATAAAGACCGGCGATCATTGACTCTAGCTTCCTTAAAATGAGGACCATCCATTTGTTTGAAGAGTGAACTTGAGAGCACAGCCACGGTTGGATCTTCATCCATTGACGAAAGGCTTGTCTTTGGTCAAGCGTGGCGCGGCGCCATTCCCACTTGATCTTTAAAACAAATAACGAAATAGACCTTGCTTTTGAGTAAACTGGTGGCTGTTTATGATGGGAAATACTTCGTTATCATGGATGGAAGAGGTGGAATTTTGTTTTGTTACTGATGGCCTTAACTACATCGAGTAAAACGTACATATAGTAGTTTATCTTGTCATTTTTTTTTATAATACTTGAAGTGTTGTCATTGGTTTAAGCTGTTTGCCGTCCCTTGCAAAATGTGTACATATTTTCCTTCACGACTGTCTTAGTTAATTTCAAATATCTGTTATCATAAATAATGGAAATACGATAGGAAAACAGAGAAATGATGTTAATAAATAGTCATGACAAGTGGCCCTGACATTGTTCGACAGTTTCCAAAATTCCAACCAGCAGAACATCCACTGAAGCGGTGCTGGTGACTGGCGCTGCGTTGAGCTGCGTCACTTGACCATCCAAGCGAGGCGGTGCACGGGTGGTGAATGTTGATGGTTGTGAGGTGGTGAACGTCGCGGTGACGGGCAGCATTAATCGCAGGCTATCCTCGCCATCCGTCATCACGTAGGAGAGAAAGGTACAGTGTGTCAAAGGTGCCACTATGTCTCTCAGATTGTTTGTTGATCATTGCATAAATGTGAAGTGGAAATGATATAGTTTACATTGTACAGTTCGTGATCATCAGACCAGCAACCGTGATGGAAGTGTTCCAGTGACTCAGATATCCAAGTCTATCGTTCCAAGAATATTAATCACATGAAAGTGTTTTGTGCCTGCCAAGCGTAAATGCACTGTTGTGATCACGTCCATGCCTGCAGCTTGATCGGGAACACTGGGGACATAGGGTCATATCCTTAAGCGTTTTAGCGTCACAGTTGCTTCAGTAGGCTCTAGTTTAGTGGAAATTAGTGGAGTTATCAATGAAATTTTCATGATTGTCGAACAGTGAGAATTCGACAAGTATTCTGCATCATCAATGGGCAAGGCACACAAGAGAATCTGCCACTGACTAATAATGTCCGTAGTCTTTAAAAATGTTCTTTATGAGAAGCCAAAGAAATATCGGGCGTGATCAACTTCCGAGGCTCGTGTCAAGACGAAGCAATGAATTTTTATTTTATATTTTATATAAATATTTTTTTTACGAAAAAAGTTATACCAGAATTATTACCTTTTAATTAATTAATTAATTAATTTATTTATTTTAGCATTATATCGATTTATTTTGGGTATCATTATACTCGTATTCCCTACCCTGCCGTGCTTTGACCACCGTCTCTCAACACGCCTTCTTCCAGCACCAGCAGCAGCAACATCAAGGAACATAAGTTTACAGAATTATGTCCATCCCACTCTGGAAGACGAAACCTGACGTTTCTTGTTCTGGTAACATCATATACTTCATTGTTATATACAGTACGTAATCACTGTCTTTTGCATGTAACCTTGCTTAACCCACTGATAAGAGGCAATAAGGATGCATAGTCCGTTTAACTTTGGTTTCCCACCATGCATCGCACCGGTGACGTCACATTATAAAAGCAAATGACCGTTTTGGTGAACAAGTCTTGAAATGGGTACACATTATGGAGATTTGTGCAATATATTCATGCTTTAATAACACGCACTATCTAAAAACGAAGTGCATACATTTTTTTTTATAGGTTCCCAAGATAACCAAAGGCATGTGCTAATTGGGAACGAAATGTTAACTTACATATAAATTGCTGGTAAGGAGCTTATATTGAACTACAGTATAGTTGCCCTAATATTCCTTTGCATTTCTTTCATCCATTTCTTTGTATTCCTTCAAATACAATCAATATAATGTGGTGAAAAGATGAATAGGCCTTGCTTTCGGCTGAATATTCACGAGTTAAAAAAAAAAAAAACGTTTTCTCTAGTAATTTAGACAAGTGGAGGGGGTCTAATGTATTTTTAATAATTTTATATATATATATATATATATATATATATATATATATATATATATATATATATATATATATATATATATATATATATAATTCTATTTTTTTCCCTTCATTGATTAATTGTGCGTTATGCTGATACTGCAAGTTTTGCTTGCTGGTACTGCAAGTATTGTTGACACAATACAAATGAATCCAGCATGATAATAAGCGAGTATCAGCCAAAATATTTTTTTTCCGCTTTATTTCACTGTTCCATATGCATCAGGCTCATCAGTAACACATGAGAGGGTTGTGAACGTCATCAATGACGTTTCAGTGGACTATCCTTCGTCTCATCCTTGGCTTAACCTCTCTCTCTCTCTCTCTCTCTCTCTCTCTCTCTCTCTCTCTCTCTCTCTCTCTCTTAAAACAGATGAATAGATAAGAAAAGTAAACGAATAGATGAAAATACTAAAATTAACAAGTAAATTAATATACTGAATGAAGAATTTCGATGGTAATGACGTCTATGACAATTATACGTTGCTATTGTAACTGATATTCATGATTACTGTATGTGTGCTTCAACTTTTATGTATATTTCAACGCTTCTGTTTCACTTAAAACTAGTTCGAGCATTGCTTCTGTTACCTTTGCTTCATTACACTAATTCAAATGCTTCGTTATATTGATTAATTTTGGCCGTATCTCTAGTCCTCATCCACCAAAGTTCGCTTCATTTAATGTTATTTATTCTTATTGATTAGTTGAAGGAAGCCCCAGGCTCTCATTACAGACTTCAGCTTCCTTAGATCAGTTGTACCCATAAGCTTGTCTCGATTTTGAACTATTGACTGACGCTTTCGTAGTCAATTAATCAAATCAAATGAAGCAAAATAAAATCCTTAATAAGATGTTGCCTCATTGGTTTTCTAATATTCACGCCAATTATTTAACACGAAAAAAAAGGGTTTTATCTACACCGTGTGGAATTTGTATTTTATTTGCTTATAGAATCACTGTGAATTATTTGTGGTTGATGTATTTTATTTGCACAAGGCAACATACATGACTATAGCATTGCAACACGACCTCGATCAATAAGCTGTTCCATGCTTCTCGTTATCACGTCACCGTGTAGTGGCCTCTTATCACTTACATATTTCACAACCTATATACTGAAACGCTTTGGGTTCCCAGAAGGACGATTTTCAAAGGCCACACCGATGATTTGTCGGCTTCCCATGTTTCTTTTTTTTTTTTCGCAGTGATGGTGCAGAATCGTTGTTAAGCTGTCACTAAAAAGATGAAAAGCTTCTTGCAAACACCATGAACTACCTGTACAGCCTATCAGAAATACTAAAGACATGGCGCCGAAACTTTTGAGAAATCCAAGTCATCGTCAATGACCGTCCAGTTTTCATAATTTTTTTTTCATGTCGGAATTATGGCGGCGCTTGGCACTTACAGGCAGGGAACATGGGAAAACTTGGACTCTTAACCCTGCCTCATAACCGCTTCATACTTTGCAGCTCATCTAAACTTCAGCAAATATTATGAGAAGAGCTCGTTCAGTGACTGGCGGTGGCTGACAGCACCCTCATAGCCTCTTAACTTTTTTACTTCTTTTAATGCCTGGTGTTTAGAACGCTCTGTCTACTTCAATTACATAAATCAAATGATCGATGATATCTAAAAATTGTCACGTAGTAGGCATGTGATATGTATGTAATGGTCATGCTTCTTTGGCACCACTCTGTCATGTGTGTGTGTGTGTGTGTGTGTGTGTGTGTGTGTGTGTGTGTGTGTGTGTGTGTGTGTGTGTGTGTGTGTATTCCCTCACTAACTTTCTTCTCTGTCTTCTCACAGGTGAGTATCGCCAATAGAGCTGTAGGTGAATAAGGTATGTGATTAAGAACCTTAATAGCTTCCTTATCTTCTGATCAGGTGGATAAAACTCCCGTATTCAGAAACGCTTTGCTCTCTCATCGCGACTATTTTCAGAGGCTACGGAGATGATTAGCCGGGTTCTCAAGAGTGTTTTTCCTGTTAATAATGTCAATGTTTTTAATCTGTCACTAAAACCATAAAAACACTCTTAGGAACCCGTGTCACTTCCACTAGAGCCTTTTGAAAATAGTCAAGATGCGGCGTAGAAGAGTTTTAGAATATGGCCCTCAAGCATTTCATCTTTGTGATTCCCTTTTGAATGTCTTGTGGTAAATGAATGGAGCAGATGTTAAAGATACATCTAACGGTAATCGAATATAATTGTACGAGGAACTGACAATGACGAATGGAATTTAGAAGCGAGGACAGTTCGCTTCTCTTGGAATGCTTCACGTCAACAGACAGATAGCCAGCGACATTTTCAGCGGTAACACGTTGAGGTGTATTAACTTTTCACGCATATTCATTTGGATTCCCACAATGTCGTTTATTAATCTTGTTTTTCTGTATGAGATAATCTTGTTAAAGTTTTACGTAGATATTCGTAGCTTGTATAATCTATGCGGGTATTCGGTATGGTGGGAATTACTTTACAATATAAACACATTCCCGTGCTTTGTGGACGTAAAAGTGTTCAGCCTTGTCTGCTGTGTTACGCTGAAAAGTGACATTGGGTATTCCGGAATGGAAGAGCGCTACGGCAGCAGTAATGGGAGTAGTGGTGGTGATGGTATATACTACAGCTAAATTTATGATGATTGCAGTGCTGGTGATGGTGGTGGTGGTATTAAAGTAAAGGCTAACAGTTGTAATAATGATAATGATTACAACAGTGTTAGTGGGTTGCTGGTGGTGGTGGCTGAAGATCTGTATATAGAAATTATGGTGATTGCCGTTGTGGTGATGTTGGTGGTGGTTGTGGTGATGATTATAGTAAAGTTTAGAGTGACAGGTGTAATAATGATAGTAGTTGTAGTGGCAATGGTAGTAATAATGGTGACAAATGTTAAGGTATTGGTAACAGTGAGTGTAGGAAAAGAGAAGAGAAACTCTACTAGCTTAAGTAAAACCTCAGAAATTGTCCCTAAATTGGACGAAAACTTGAGAATTCAACATTTGTTTCATTTCAGGCAATTGCATGCACAAGAACCATTCACATCACTGGACTGTGTATGTTTTGTTTTCAATCAATACACTCACCTTTTTATCACAATTTTACAAGTGACACCAACTGTTGTCCTTTTCTGGCAGTTGTTAACGTAAAAGCCATTCTCACCATTTCACATGACTATCTGTTTCGTTTTCTATTAATACATTTGCCTTTTTATTACAATTCTCAAAGTCTATCCTCTTGTAATACCTTCATGGAATATCGTTTTGAACGCACCAGTATGATGAACGAGTCTACGTTAGTGGGCACGAAACCAACAGTGTGTAATACAAATATCAAATGCCATTACCAAGCTCGTGACGTAGCCGGAAATAATGCATGTGAGAATTGAAGGCTTGGCTGGTGCTTGGTAGTTTTGTATACCAAAGAATATTAACACGATCTGACAGGTTGGTAATAGGTTATCTGTACAACCAAAGATGGGGTTATTAAAAGCAGCAGTAATAATTTTTGGAGGATATTGAATGTGCTCTCTCTCTCTCTCTCTCTCTCTCTCTCTCTCTCTCTCTCTCTCTCTCTCTCTCTCTCTCTCTCTCTCTCTCTCTCTCTCTTGCCTCTTGTAGTATTTTCATCATCATTTTCAGTGTTTCCTCCCTTGTTTTTTACATCGCAATCACACCGGTGCCTCTCAGTGGGCGGACAAAATGTGCCGCTATAAGTGAGGACGTTTGGTGAGGCGGAGAATGCTTAAATTACCTTCTTCCTTTACCTGACAGGAAAATAATAATAGTAATGATGATAATGATGATAATGATAATAATAGTAATAATAGTAATAATAATAATAATAATAATAATAATAATAATAATAATAATAATAATAATAATATGCTCATGGTTGACAGTCATGCATGAAAATGATGAGGTCTATCGTTTATACCATGCAAAACTACCGTGTTTAGATGAATGAATATTATGTACTTCTTACAGTGTGTGTGTGTGTGTGTGTGTGTGTGTGTGTGTAATAATAATAATAATAATAATAATAATATACGGTTTATTCTTTAGGCAGTCAACAAACTGAAAATGTACAAAATGTACATTGGGTGTGTGTGTGTGTGTGTGTGTGTGTGTGTGTGAGAGAGAGAGAGAGAGAGAGAGAGAGAGAGAGAGAGAGAGAGAGAGAGAGAGAGAGAGAGAGAGAGAGAGAGAGAGAGAGAGAGAGAGAGTAGCCTTTTAGTGTCAGTACAGGAAGCGATGACATTGAGTCCCAGGGAGCAAAATCAGATAGGATGTAAATAGCTTGAAGATAACGCCCTAAATGTACACTTGTGCGTAGAACAAAGACATCACCATGGAAGGCCATCTAAGTGTTATCTGCCTCAGGATGTGCGCAGGATGTCCATGGCTGTGAGCTAAATGTTTGTTATGTATGTGTGTGTTTGTGTGTGTGTGTGTGTGTGTGTGTATTTGTGATCCTGTATAAGGAATTTTGTTTTCCTCTATTGAATTTGAGCGGCAGTAAGATTTTTCAACTTAACTTTGAATACACACACACACACACACACACACACACACACACACACACACACACACACACACACACACACACACACACACACACACACACACACACACACACACACACACACACACCACCACCACCACCACCACCTCGGTTTGTCCTAAAGTGAGGTGTTCCCAAAGGCACTAAAGTAGGCGCTTTCTGTTTCCTTATTTCAATTAATAATGGCTTAGGAACACACATCACAGGAGGAAATATGTGGATGACTCCGCCAATGCATCCAGCTTCAGCACTGTTAACTCAAGCTTCAGTCCACAGCAAACTGTTCTTTAATTAGTTTATGAGTGGTGACGTAAGCAAAATTATCAGGGTCGTTCACTAATCATGATAGGATAAGAAATTATTGGTTCGAGCTTGATAAGTTAGATAAAAAAAGAAAAAAGAGAAATGGAAATGAACTAGTTCTCAAGTAGAGTAGCAAATGGATGGAATAGATTCAGTAATAAAGTTGTTAGTGCCGGGACATTAGGAAGCTTTAAAAAGACGAGGGAAATTTATGGATGAGGATGATACTGGTAGGTACAGTACGTTTCATACAGGGACTGTCAAATGTAGGCCTTAAGGCTTCTTGCAGCTTTCCTGATTTTCTGATGTTCTTATGTTATAAGTTCAAAGTATCCTTGATAATTTTCTTCCCTGGACTACAGAAAATGATGTAACATTTAATACCACTAAAACTGTGTCAATGTGCATAACTCTACGTGCGCCCAACATACTTAACACCAAACGTCCTTCCGGTGGTTGACACAGCCAGCCTAATCTAACCTAACCTAATCTACTAACCTAATCTCGAACGTCCTTCATGTGGTTAACACAGCTACACTAACCTAGTCATAAGCGTCCTTCAGGTGGCAGCCACAGTTAAACTTCTGGGAATTAGCCCGGACAGCGAACTCTTCTGCAGATGCCACGTCACTGTGGTTATTTGCTCGGCTACACAGTGCCACCGGTTCCTACTGCGACGCCTCACATCCCTAGGCGCTTTTCTGGATGAAACGAAGTAGATATACAGTCTTTATGCTGCACCTGCCTGGTTCTTTTCATCAATCAATACACAGAGAGACTCACTTGAAAAGATTCAGGTAAAATCCTTTGTCTGGCCTTTACAACCTACGATCAAGCCTTCCTGGCCTTCACCTTAACCCCCCCCCACCTCAAGAACAGCAATCACGAGGGTCTATAAATATTTGGTGACCCAGAACGCAAGAGCTTCCCTTCTTCCCTCGCCCCCATTCCTTACTCCCCACCGTACATGATGAACCTCCTCACCTCACTCAGAGCCCGTTTATCGTTCTGGTTTTACCACTACTACTTACTACTACTACGAATTCACAGCTGTGGAATTTAATGCATAACTACATCTTTCAAGTTACAATTCTCTTCGGCACTCAAGTGGGCTTTTTTTTTTTTTTTTTTCAAATCTGTTGTTGGCAGTTAGCCAGTGCCTTTCTTACTTACTTTACTTTATAACGAAAAAAAATCACTTGATACTACTACTGTTACTACTACTGCTACTACTACTACTACTACTACTACTACTACTACTGCTGCTGATGCTGATGCTGCTGCTGCTGCTGCTGCTGATGCTGATGCTACTACTACTACTACTACTACTACTACTACTACTACTACTACTACTACTACTACTACTACTACTACTGCTATGGCTACCACTACTTCTGTTTCTACTACTAGTACTTCCACTACTACTACTACTACTACTACTACTACTACTACTACTACTACTACTACTACTACTACTACTGACGCGTGAATCTATCTCGTGGGCTTGGTATAAGTATACATTTGTGTCATGAATTGCGTCCAACACACACACACACACACACACACCCACACACACACCACATCGACTCTCTCTCTCTCTCTCTCTCTCTCTCTCTCTCTCTCTCTCTCTGTCTCTCTCTCTTTCTCTCTCTCTCTCTCTCGTACCGAACACAGGTGGAAGGCGCCGTAGCTTGTGACGTTAACGGCCAGCGGGTGTTATTGGAGCTTCGGACTCGTTACTACTTTATAGTGCCGTGTGTGTGTGTGTGTGTGTGTGTGTGTGTGTGTGTGTGTGTGTGTGTGTGTGTGTGTGTGTTTTACCGAATACGAAGAATAAAAGGAAAAATGTCCGGTCTACTCAACGACAAAAAAAAAAAAAGTGCTTGTGGAAGTACACAGCAATATCTATGGTTGCTTGATTCATCTGTTTTTGCGTCACGAACCATGACTGTCAGTTACTGCTCGTTCACCGGCGTTCTTTAGGGCAGGATGAGGAATGAGTCTAGCGCCTGCCGTGTGTCTGCCCTCATGAGTGCCGGCACCGCAGGGAGGGAAGCCGCATCACTCTCTCCATACTCTCCCTCACTCTCATAACGCTCAAACATAAACACTGACCAATATGCACCTGAATTACAAGACAAACGACCCTTTGTTCATATCGCCAGAGTGAGAGACAACCCTCGTCATTGTGTTTACTTAAATTAAAGAAGTTAATGAAATATATAATGAAATACTAATACTGCCGTAGTAGTGCAGACCTGTGAGCTTAAGACCTTTGCAAGTTTAAACACATGGTGCAGAATAAAAAAAATTCTTACATGTCTGTATGAAAGTCGGGAGCTATTTGCATAATTTATCGTTAACGTTTTCCAAAGATATTGATTTTCCTCTCTGTACGGGATCCTTATATACAGACATCCTACTGAATCCCAAACGCTCATTATTTTGTATTTCTATGACGTACTGAAATAATGAATCTGTGAAAGTAATAGCAGATGACTCTTCTTTCCTTCGCTGGGTCTCTCTCTCTCTCTCTCTCTCTCTCTCTCTCTCTCTCTCTCTCTCTCTCTCTCTCTCTCTCTCTCTCTTAGATGGGTTATTTGTTGCGCAGAAAAAAATAATGAGTAATGTTATATAAAAATGGCATGATCATACTAATCCTCTATTTTGTGAACACATCCTTTTGAAAGTCCCCGATATAATATTCTTCCAAACTTGTATATTTGTTTTCAAATCAATTTACATATATAGGCCTCCCTGTACCAGCAGCCAGATTTCGTGGACAGCACGATGATCATAATGGTGATAATGATTATAAGGCATTAATTTCGGAATTACATCTGATTACATATCATGATTACCCAACGTGTACACACGAGATGAAACTATTTCACCAAGATTACACACTGGGGTGGAAGAGAGCGCTTCTCTGAATGCACACATGAGCTGCGAATTGGTAGTAAAGACAATCGAAATGTCCTTGTTTATATGAAAGCTGATGACTTGTTGGGACCGAGGCATGACCAAGCAGTGTTAGCGTGACCGCCATCACGAGGATCATGGTAGGAGGGCCGAGGGTGTGTGTGTGTGTGTGTGAATGGTGCAATTTGACATATATCCATGGTTGCCTTTCCCAACACAATTATCAGGCATTTGTATTATCAGGCATCAGGCACCCCAATCTTCCTGTGCCTCATCCCAGATGTGGTTGACTCAAGAGTGATTCACCGTCAATGAAGGCATTCACCACTATAAATAGAATCACCAGCAGGAAGCAGAAAAATTCAAAACCAATATAGCGGATTATGGGCGGGGCTGTGTGTCGTCACTGGTGAGTGTGATTATAGTCTATCCGGGTTAGTGGGAGGTCACGTCATGGGCAGGGCGGAGCGATGATGCAGCCACACTCACGGCCGCCAAGGGTAGGTGGTAACACAGCTCTGGCCCCTCACCTTGGTATACAGTAAGGGCCAGTAGGAATTTTGACCTTGGCAGTGGTAAAAGTTAGACGCTGAGTATGTTTAGGGCGTTGCTTTGCACCAATTTGCAGTAGGAAATGTGTGGAGAGGACGAGAATTGACGAGGCTAAGTGCTGGAGATGTTTGGCAACTTTCTACACACTGGTAATAGGGCTGCCAGATGGTGCACAACAAATTTCAGGAGATTGTGTTTAAACCTTTCAGTAGAAGAGGGTATAAATTCATAAGAATATAAGAAAATGAGGGAAGCTGCAAGAAGCCATATCAGCCCTACGTATATGTGGCAGTCCTTGCATGGAACGATTGGGAAGATTCATGTTTATCTAGACAGCAATTGACCGCAGCGCCCTGTGGAATTCACCTCCCCTGTGTTGCTGTTATTTCTTTCTTTGTATTCCTCCCCTGCCTCCTACTGTCTTTCTTGTATCCCTCCTATGTAGCTTGCTCAATAGACTAAATTATTTATCCGTTAATTCTTCTATATAATTGTGATGAATGTTGGTACAACATTTCCGGAGATCCGGCAACTTTGACAGATGAGGAGATGCACGGTGCAGCCTGTCAGTGTTGGAGAGCGCACAGTCCTTGGTAGGTTTGAGGCTCATATACGTTAACGTTTTATTCTCTCATCACGACGATTTATTTCCAAAGGCCAAAGAAATGAGAAGTCGGGTTTCAATGAGTGTCTTTTCCAACTGATAATGAAGAATCTTTGTTGATATATCCGTGGAATCATGAAAACATCCTTAAAAATCCTTACAACTTCCACTAAAGCCCGTTCAGTTGTAAGGTCCCTATGTATTTCAGAATATAGTCCTAAGTCGGCGAATGTGTTGTGATGACGTGTGGGTGGAAGATTTCAGTCGTGAAGGTATATATGTTCACGATCAGGATGTTGCCACTGGTCTCCCTACTTACACTGAGTGCCAGGGGTACAGTGTGTAGTACGAAGATTGTTCCTCGTGACACGGCTACTGCCATGCCAACACTACGCACGCATACAGTAAGTTAATGAAACAGTGCCGCATAAAAATAATCTTTATTTTATAACAACAAGTCTAACAAGATTCTAAGTTGCGATGCATGACAAGCTTCAAGCATGTTTCTTAAAAAATAAATAAATAAAAAAAATAAATCCATCTATTACGGTTGTAGTAGTAGTTTTAGCAGCAGCAGTAGTAGTACTAATAGAGGTAGTAGTAGTAGTAGTGGTAGTAGTAGTAGTACTACTACTAGTAGTAGTAGTAGTATTGGTAGTAGTAGTGATAGCAGTAGTTATGATAGTAGTAACTATTTTTGGTGCTTCTGCGTAACTTCCCTTCTTCCATCTTCCTTCCTTCCTTCGGGTTTTCTTCCCTCCTTCTTTATTTCCTCCCTCGAGCTTTATTTCTTCATTCCTCGGGTTTCTTTCCTTTTTCCCTTCATTCCTTTCTCCCTTGGGCTCAGAGAAGGGTCCTGTAGCTTCTCTGCACGCACCCTTAGTATCCAGCAGAAAAACAGCAGCAGTATATTCTGTTTCCTGTCATCTCTCCTTCTATTAGGAACACGAGGGACACATTCCCTCTTCTAAGCGTCGCCGAGAAAAACGAATAACCGGAAGGGTTTCACAATATGTGTATTTATGGATTTATCTATTTATCTTCTGCAGTGTTATTTACTTTCACTTCTCCCAGGTTTGACTTTCGTTTTGTATTCATTATGTGATTACTATTTACAGTTAAGGGCAAAAAAAAGAATACTTCCAAGTCTTAGATTTATTGATCCCTACCATAACTTTGTGTTAAGTTCTGAAATACTTTATGCGTTATGAATGTGTTGTTTTCATAATTTTCTTCCCTGAACTACGCTCATGTTCTGCCTCGTGCTTATTAGAGTCCCGTGCATGTTGGGTTTGTATAGTCTAGGGGGAGGGTGCACCAGTCCCTTACCTACCCACCTGGCTGGACCCACCGTGAAATTCCCGTTAATGACTTGGAAGTTCAGCGAAAGAAAGAACGTCTGTAGATACAGAGAACATGACGGAATAAGTCAAGTTTGCCTGGGAGTTTACAAATCTGTTGTTTGTTTGTTAATATCTACATGGTCTAGTGATCAGAATTAGGGACGCCACTGGGTCAGGCTTGACTACTGTCATCACCTTGAATTGCACGAGTTTTGTAGCATCAGTACTACGACAATGGAATTATCAAATGAAAGAATAATAATTGAATTCATCTAACGCCATATATATTAGTGATATAAAATCCTTATTACTACTCTCACTATTACCAATACTGCTGTGGTTAGAAAACAACAACAACAATGTATTGTAACATAGAGACATCAGTGGATTTGGGAAAGCAGGTTAAGCAGCATCCGGCGGGACAGGTTGTTCTCCTCGAGGCCCTCAGCGATGAGGTCCAAGTGCCCCTTCAGGTGTGACATCCTCTCCCGGTTCCTCCGGATGTGCTCTTCCTTTTCCCTCAGTTGCTGGTGACTGTCCAGGAGACACTGCTCCAACTCCTCAATCTTGTGCTGTTGAGTCTGCGTCAAGTCATACAGGCGTGTCAGGTCGGTGCGGTACTGTTCCTTGGCGGTGCTGAGTGTTGACACCTCTTGCTGTAGTTTCATCTGCATTCTGTTGTTTCCAGAATCAGGAGAAACAAATGGGGTGTTGAGAGGGCATTATACACACAATATACATCCCGTCCGGCGGCTCTGCAATTTTCGGCAATAAAGAAGAGACCATCACACATTATCACTTCACTTGACAACAAATTCGGCTCATACTTATACCCAGATTTTATACGGTTCTTTCATACAAATCTAAACGAGGCATTTAATAGGTCTGTAAGATCACTCTCTGACAACATATCCACACCACCTGTCAGCCTTTGTTGAACACCCCATTCCCCACCCTCTCACCAACCCAACTCCTCTTACTTTTTTTTCATGTCTCGATTTCGCTTGGCATATAAGGCACGTTGGCGACGTTCCTCCAGCTGGGGATCACCTGACGGCTCTATTTCGTATAACTTCTTTTTGAAGCTGTAGGTCGCATCTTCTTCTCTCTCCTCCTCAGCTATATCACCTGCAGACACATAAAAGGTAGCAGCTGTAGTATTATGCCTCCATTTCTGACTGGCAACATTCATAAAACAAGGCGGAGAGAGAGATCATAAAAGACAGACCAGATGTATTCAAAGTTGTATCGGTGGAAGGAATGTATGTTTGAACGTACTCATAATTAGAGAACATGATAAGTATCCTGCTTGTGGAAAACGAAATGATTGACATAACGATGTGCAAGACCTTGGCTGATATTGAAGATATTGAGGATTTAGGCAAGTCAAGGCCTCCCTGCGGACAAAGGGCAGGTCGAACCCCTTCACATTTCTACATCCCTTACTAATATATGCTATCAACCGCACACCATCCGTATCACAGCATCCACCACTTCTACCTCCATAAATATAAACGTCTATACCTTATAAGGTATAGACGCTTATAACTATGGACGTCTATAATATTATC
The DNA here is from genome assembly GCF_035594125.1 of Scylla paramamosain. Lineage (NCBI taxonomy): Eukaryota > Metazoa > Arthropoda > Malacostraca > Decapoda > Portunidae > Scylla > Scylla paramamosain. Next base: position 37,325,679 of record NC_087151.1, on the reverse strand, counting down.
GACGTATGCACAAGAGGAGAGAGGGGAGGCAGGCAGGTGGCAGGGATGTGGTAGCAAACACCTGAAGGACAGAGAGATGAGCACGCTTGGAGCACTGGGAGGCAGAGACGAAATGAGTACAGTTTACATTCTCTTGCTCTTGCTTTGGTCGGGTCGTGTATATTGAGTGTCACGCCACGTTAGGGGTTCAGTCTCTGGGTGCGCCTTCTTTGTATTACCTCTCATACCCTTCTTCAGATTAATTTCTCACATTTCAATGCGTAAGTCGTGACAAATACCTGTTATGGTCAAAGGTTGTTCCCCGGCGAAGAGAGACAACGGCTGTTGCAGAAGTACTGGGTTGCATGGTGAGCTTCCTGCCCTGTAACCTGACAAACTATTGTACAGTTGGGGAAAGGTGGCGGCGCCGTCATCCAGCCTTCTATCACAGACCTCCATGACTTAGGAGTGAGTAGCGTGCCCTGCGGCAGAATGAGACTCCGCGTTTTTTACGTCGGGTTATAAGCACAGAACATAAGTGTTACTAGGAGGCTGGGTTGCCAGCATTCACAAAGAGGAAGCTTTCATGGTTCCTCGGCTCCGCGCTCTGTTCACTGCTGTGTCATCTGAACTACCGAAGTAAGGGTACGTTTGGATGCTGCCACTGCCTACGTAGGTCTTTTGTGGAACATTGTGGGAGCTACTTCCAGGAAGATGGGAAAAAGAAAAGAGAAAGAGGAAGCTTTGGTGCAAAGCATGGATGTCCAGACACAGTGAATGAGGAAGTCCATTCATTGTTGCCATTTTCTGATACACTGACCGGGACGTCCACACAAAGGATGTATTGGGTAGCAAGTCCGAGATTCCAAAGATTAAATGTACGTAATGAGTGACTAAGCAACAACAACAAACCGCGGTCTGCCGGGGCTGCGGTAGGAATAGCATGAATAATTGTTCCTTCACCTGCTAGTATTATAAAGATCGTCAAAGCAATGTTTCCTCTCAGCTCTTCCTCCTCACCTTGATTTCCACGCACACCAGTACATGAAAATCAAGTCTCTAATCACTCTCACACAATCATCAGCACTCATATCTACAACATGACATCTCTGTGTTGGAAAGATAATAGTGATGATGAATGGGAGAAAGAGATGAGGATACCTGATGAAGAACAGAGGAAGGAGAGAAAAACGAATTTGATTAACAACTAATGTAAGAGAAAGTAAAAATTGGGGCAAATGATAATGATGTAAAGAGTGAAAGGTATTACTTATTTTTTTTTTTCATGCATTACAGAGACCCACCAAGGAAATAAAACAAAGGAAAAAAAGGAAAAAAAGTAAAAAATCCGCTGATGATGCTGTTGCCAAAAAGCGAAAGGAGTAGAAAATCCGAAAGAAATTCCATTTATTATCTGTGGTGTCTTGATGCTCTGCTCTTCTTTTGAAACGGTTCAAGTCTTAGGAAATACAAGGGGAAATACAGAACTAGGGAGAAGGTTCCAGAGTTTACCACTAAAATACGCGAAAGATTGAAAATACTGGTTGATTCTTGCATTACGAAAATGGACAAAATACGGATGAAGTTGAGCAGTCTTGTGCAGCAAGGCCACTGGACGGGGAAGGCATGCAAATTCGGAAGATCAGTAACCATGGGAGTAACGGTAAACTTAATAAAAGACAAGTCGAGAAGTAAGAGAGTCAAGACGGTTTCGTAGAGGAGAGAAGTCAAGACTCAAAGCTTGTGATTCCACCCTATGCTGAAAAAGACGAAAAGTAGGAGGACAGGTTGGAGGCAAGTCACAGCTGGAAAAGAACAATTATTCATGCGTTCGTAAACCAGGATGCAGATAATAGTGTTGGGAAATTAATTTTGCCTTGTATGGTGCCTCTTATTATTGGCATTATCTGCCAAACCTTACGTAGTTTTCAAGTGGCAATTCTTTTCTTATTCATGCTTTCCGGTGCGCTCATATATTTTTCTGTTCCCTTTTTCTCAGTGACAGCATAGAGGTTATTCTTGTCTACGAAGGCCATGTCTAATAGTCAAGTGTATTCTGCATATTTCCTTGCTTTTACCGTAATGGTGTGATTATTCTTCCTTTCCTCGTTTCGATTCTTGGAAGTCTGATATGTGTGGCTGTCCGTGCTTGCCTCGTTTCGATCCTTAAAAGTCTGATATGTGTGGGTGTCAGTGAGCGTCTTACGTTCTTTGCATGTAAACAAATATTGTTGTTGCGTTTAAGTATGCAAGTCAGGCCATAAGAAGTAAAGAATGATTAGCGAGTGCAGGAAAAGAAAGAAAAGTGAAGGATCGGGTGGGGGTAAGTGAGACTGGTAAGATGAGGATGAGTATGATGGGGAACGGAAGGAAGTTTCCTCTCTGACCGTTCTATTGGTGTTGTGGTAGACGGTCACTGTTCTTCTCCTAAGTCTATTAACAGTAGTGCTCCTCAGGGTTCTATCCTGTCACCCACTCTCTTTCTATTATTCATCAGTAATTATTGATGAATAGGATAGGACAAGAAGTTTGGCTGAGATTATAATCTAAGCAAACTTCTTGTCCTATCCACTTCTGCGCTGATGATACTACCCTGCACTTTTCCACGTCTTTGCGTAGATGTCCAACCATTCAGGAAGTATACAGCTCACGCAGGGAAGCCATAGAACGCCTGACTTCTGATCCCTCAGAATTTTTTTATTGGGTCAGTGTAAACTTAGTATTACTCAATTACTTAAAAACTCAATTTCTCCATCTATCATCTCCACACAACTTTCCAGGTAACAATAACCTCTTCTTCGATGACACTCAGTTGTCCCCCTCTTCTGCACTGAAAACATCCTCGGTCTGTTCTTTACTGATAATCTAAACTGGAAACTTCACATTTCATCTCCAGTTAAAACGGCTTTGATGAAGTGAAGTTTTCTGAGTCGTCTCCGTCAGATTTTCTCATCTCTATTCTGTCCACTCCTTTAATGAAAGAGTTAACCAGTATTCTCAGTCATTCATCCCTTTCTCTGGTAAACTCTGGAACTCCCTGCCTGCTTCTGTATTTCCTCCTTTCTATGACTTGAACTCTTTCAAGAGAGAGGTTTTAATACACTTATCCTCTGCTATTTTCTTACTCAAATTTTAGTTGCTCTTAGCCAGTGGCCCTCTTACATGAAAAAAAAAAAAAGAAAAGAAAGGAGGGAGGGGACGGTGTTTGGGAGTTATGGGGATATTGTGGGCAAGGTGTGGGGAAGGAAAATTGGGATTACCACTCCGGGGCCTCGCTTGCTCTTAAATTTATGAGCATAGCCATCAAAAGAGGTGAGGTGACTGCAGCTTCACTTCGTGCTCTAATACGTTTGCTGTCCCTCCAATTTTTTTCGCCTTTACTTTCGTATTCCTCTTCACGGCTCAGGTGGTGCGCAAGATTTTGCTGTAGTGATGGTGATTACTCCATTGCTTTCTTAGACGGAGTTCAGTAACAATAACTCCTAAATCTTTTTCGTACCCTGAACCTACCACAGCTTCGTTGTTTATTGTGTACCTACTATGTGGGTTTCCACTACCTACGCTAAGTACTTTGCATTTGTTGATATTAAACTGCATTTGCCATCTGTCTGTCCATTCGTCCATCCTACCCAAATCTACCTGCAAGGCGATGGCGTCCTATTCTGGCCTAATTAATATACCTATCTTCATGTCATCTGCAAATTTATTAACATCACTACGAACTCCGCTATCCAAGTCATTGATATTTATTACAAACAACAATGGCTCTAATACTGATCCCTGTGGCACCCCACTAATTTATTTGATTCCACTCGGATTTAGAGCCGTTTATTACAACTCTCTGTCGCCTGTCGCTTAGCCACGACCTTATCCAGACTAACACCTTCCCATCTATCCCGTGGGCCCTAACCTTTCTCAGTAGCCTCTGATGGGGTACCTTGTCAAACGCATTACTAAAGTCCAGAAATAGGATGTCATAACTATCACCATTATCTGCCGGCTTGTAAACTTTATTGTAAAAACTTAAGGTCGCCATATATGCCTCTCTTCTCTTCTTCGAATGATAGTGGTTGTGTCCGGCTGCCTGAGTTGTAAGGTCATACACACACACACACACACACACACACACACACACACACACACACACACACACACGGTCCACTAGCGTAGTGGTTAGCGCACTCGGCTCATAACCGAGGGGCCAGGGTTCGATCCCCTGGGCGGACTTAATTATTTGGTTGTGTCTCCTTACACGTGTAGCCCCTGTTCACTCAGCAGTGAGTAAGTACGGGATGTAAGTCGAGGAGTTGTGACCTCGTTTTCCCGGTGTGTTGTGTGAGTGGTCTCGGTCCAACCCAAAGATTGGTCAGTATGAGCTCTGAGCTCTTTCTCTTTCTATAGGGGAACGGCCGGCTGTCTCGAGAGAGACCAGCAGCAGGCTGTACAGTGAATACACACACATAACATGTATTTTAGTGGTTAACACGCTCGGCTCACAACCCGGGTGTGTGTCCCGGGTGGGGCGATGCAAATGTAAAGCTCCTGTTCTCCTAGCAGGTAGTAGATACGGGATGTAACCCGAGGGGTTGTGACCTCGCTGTCCCTGTGTGTGATGTGTGAGTGGTCTCAAAGATCGGTCAGTATGAGTTCTATGATCTCAGACCTCTTTCCGTAGGGGAATGGCTGGCTGAGTGATCAGCAGACGTTATACCGTGGGTGAAACGTTGTACTGTATATCATTAATTAATGCACATCCTTATTTGTGCGTTTACGTAACACTTGTCTTCCCTTCCTCAGGTAAGAAACACATCCTTTCACACTTGACGGTTCTGGAGGCTGTCAAGTTGCGTGCTAGCTGTCCACCTGCCCTCACCTGCAGCGCACAGGTGAGTACTGGGGCGCAGGAGAAGAGGAAGGAAGAATAACTTTAATGGAATATTTTCTGTCATTTCACTATCGAGCAAGTCAAGGTCACTCCTGTTCTTTAATACGTTATATTGATGTTTTTGTCCCATTTTTATATAATTTCTTATGCTTTCGTCTTTTTTTTTTTTTGTTTAAGAGTGCATTCAGTGTTATAAGTTGCTTCTATAGACTATTTGGTTAGCTTTTTATTTCTCTATCTTTAATACGTCTATATTTTATCTTTTTATCTTTTTACTTTTTACTTTTAATTGTTTTACAGTACAATTTCCGTCATATCTGTTCGCTGTGATTCTTTCTCTCTCTTCTTTCTTCTTCTCACTATTCGTGTGTCCACATTTTCTTTTCCTCATTCTAGAAGATTATCATGAAATGGTATTTTCATTGTGATTCAGCGTTTTTCCGCCTTCACGTCATAAGATTCTGAAACACCGTATAGCTGTTCCGCTTTTCCCTTTTCCTCTTTACATTATTCCTCCTCTGCACCCTAACAGGCCTCCATGGAAGTGGTCTTTTTGTCCTTCCTTTTACTGCCGCCTTTTTCAGTGCTGCTAGTAAACTGAATCATGCTTGTCAACACTAGTACGGATTCTGTTGCTAAACGAAGCCACCCAACTCAATTTGAAGTCCGTATTTTTGCCGTCCTCGCTGTGCTTCTTCGAACGCATTTAAGCTAGAACGTTTTCCGCATTATTTCTTGGAATACTTCATAGACAGAAAATGCTGGACTCGTGTGTGTGTGTCGCGATGCATGTGGCAACTCGAGAAAAAGATGAGGAAAATAAAAGAGGAGGAGATAGTGTGTGTGTGTGTGTGTGTGTGTGTGTGTGTGTGTGTGTGTGTGTGTGTGTGTGTGTGTGTGGGTGGGTGGGTGGGTGTCACGTAAATTCTGATTATTATCTTTTCATTTAGAGGTTGGATGTCACTGTTGTCCCCACTCTCGTATTTCTTGCTTCCGACAGACTTCATATCCAGCTGAGACATTAAAATTTTCTGAGGGCACTCATGGATATAAAAAGACAGCGCTCCGGGTGGTGGCGATGAGGGGTGGTGGTGGGAGGCTGCGTAGTAACTGTTAAATTAGCCTCGGTAACTACTCATGGATGCGACAGTGGCCCTTATTCTGAAACGCTTTGCTACCTCACCACAACAACTTTCAGAAGCTACAGAGATGATTTGTCGGGTTCTCAAGAATGTTTCTCTTGTTCATAATCTAAAAATCTTAATTTGTTAATAGTTAAACAAAAATAGATAACGAGGTTTCTTCATTATTAAAGGGATAAACAATTTTGAGAACCCGGCTGATCATCTCTGTGACTCTTGAAAGTGGTTGTAGTGAGAGAGCAAAGTGTGTGAGGGTACAGGTCAAAGAGTGGCGTAACCTTCTGTTGTATAACGTTATACGGAACAGATGTTATCATTCCTTAAAGGTCCCCCTCCTCTCTCTCTCTCTCTCTCTCTCTCTCTCTCTCTCTCTCTCTCTCTCTCTCTCTCTCTCTCTCTCTACACTCATATATATATATATATATATATATATATATATATATATATATATATATATATATATATATATATATATTTTTTTTTTTTTTTTTTCCGGTATGAGAACAACTGCTTTATTTTCCTTAGTAGCACGGTGCGACATACATCAATCACTCAATTATATAAAAGGTTATTTTAAAGTATAATGTTACTGACTGCACAGCACGCGGCAGAAACCATGAAATACCGGAGTTACACACAGAAGATGAACTGAGGGATGAAGAAGTGCAAGGGAGGACAGATGAAAGAGGGATTAGGTAGTCAAGGAAAGCTGAGGAAATGGGAACGCCATAAGTACGTGTATAAACCTCCATCACAAGCATGTATGATGGGTACCCCGGGGCCTCTTCACCCACATGCGACCGCAAGTGACTCGTGTCATCCCGTGTTAGAGAGAGAGAGAGAGAGAGAGAGAGAGAGAGAGAGAGAGAGAGAGAGAGAGAGAGAGAGAGAGAGAGAGAGAGAGAGAGAGAGAGAGAACTGAGTCATATTCATTGAGAATGTTTGTCATAAGATGCTGAAGAGCGTTTCGTTTTCTTTGAAATATTAATCATGTTGCGTCACATATTCTATTACCGAAAATTGCATTACTCAGAGAGAGAGAGAGGAGAGAGAGAGAGAGAGAGAGAGAGAGAGAGAGAGAGAGAGAGAGAGAGAGAGAGAGAGAGAAGGGGGAATAGCTTCACCAGCATTCCGTAACAGCATTTGTAGCGCAAGAACGAGATTAGCTTGACTCCTTTTCGCTAATCGGTAGGAGATCGAGGAGCACAATTCAAAATGACATTTGAACACCAGCAGGGCTTGCATTCCTGTGTATTTCTTACGGGGAATGTCGTCTTTTGTCTGTCGGCTAGAAGAGTACGTCTCTTCACTCGGGGACAGTATTCCGAGAAGCTTTGGGCTCTCATTTGGTAGATATCTAGTACACCACGTTCAATGCTATGAATTGCTTTTTATCGTAGTGACAACGTTAAAATGGAAGCGTTAAGGCTGTGGAGAAAAGAACTGACTACTCTGCTCAACATCCCGAAGCCCAGGAAGGGTGGTGCTGCTTGCCCTACGCCAGTGACTGAGTACGTCTAGGGTGTGTTATAATCAGTTAACCCTTTTACATCGTTGGGCGTCCTTCATGAACCTCCAGAACACTGTTAGAATTGTTTCTGTGCAGACAGACAAGAGAAAAGAGAGAAGAGAAGGTTAATTTTGTCTTTTACACTAGAAAGATATTTAAGAGACATTTAAGAGAGGTTAGTACAAAAATAAGTGTTTAAAAGTTTATTGGTCATTAAAGGAAAAATTGTTTATCAGTAAAACATTTCAGACAATGAAAGTTAGTCTTTAGAATAGGATCTTGCTCTAGGGGATAACTTTTCATTCTATATGGCCAATGCCGCGACTATTTGTGACTGAAACGTATAGAAAGGGAAAATGAGTAATGCAAGGCAAGAAACAGACTGTGACGTGAGGGGGTTACTGAGCTGGTGGAAAGTGTGGAGGGGGAGAAGCATGACGTAAATGCCATGCTTTATCACGTGACCCTTATATTCAAGATTATCATAACTCAAACTTTTCCTTCCTGTTTCCGGTAAACTCAATCTATATAGATGAAATGAGCTGAAGCGAAAAGGGGACAGGATAATGGCAGGAAGGGAAAGGAGAAGGGGACAAAGAAGGAATGGAGAGAGAGAGAGAGAGAGAGAGAGAGAGAGAGAGAGAGAGAGAGAGAGAGAGAGAGAGAGAGAGAGAGAGAGAGAGAGAGAGGCGAAATGAAGCAGGAAGGGAGGGAGAAAATGAAATGAAAGTAAATAAAAATAAGGCTGCAGTGAGAGGAGAGACAGCGCGAGGGAAAGAGAATAATTTATTATCAGTTCTCTTTTCAGTTTTCGACATAAATTGTGCGTTTTATATTATATAAATGTGTGTGTGTGTGTGTGTGTGTGTGTGTGTGTAAGGTGGATGGGTCGGGGTGGGGGGGTGAGGTTCGGGGATGCGCGTATATATAGAGCACATGGCCCTACATACTCGTATATTTTGACGATAACCTAATAGGAATTGCATTATAGTATGTGTATACAAGTTTATTTTTTTCCTTATATTATTTTTTCTTTTTTTATGTAGGAGGGATACTGGCCAAGGTCAATAAAAATCAAATAAATAAAAAAAGCCCACTGAGATGCCACTCCCATAAAAGGGTCCAAAGCGGTAGTAAAAAAAAATTGAAGGATAAAAGTCTTGAGACCTCCTCCTTGAAGGAATTCAAGTCATAGGAAGGTGGAAATACAGAAGCAGGCAGGGAGTTCCAGAGTTTACCAGAAAAAGGGATGATTGATTGAGAATATTGGTTAACTCTTGCATTAGAAAGGTGGACAGAATAGTGGTGAGAGAAAGAAGAAAGTCTTGTGCAGCGAGGCCGCGGGAGGAGGGGAAGCATGCAGTTAGCAAGATCAGAAGAGCAGTTAGCATGACAATAGCGGTAGAAGATAGCTAAGAGATGCAACATTGCAGCGATGAGAGAGAGGCTGAAGACAGTCAGTTAGAGGAGAGGAGTTAATGAGACGAAAAGCCTTTGATTTCACCCTGTCTACAAGAGCGATATGAGTGGAACACTCCCAGACATGTGAAGCATATTCCATACATGGACGGATAAGGCCCTTGTACAGAGTTAGCAGCTGAGGTGGTGAGAAAACCTGAAAATCCGTGAAAAACCCGTGTTTGTAACAATATATATATATATATATATATATATATATATATATATATATATATATATATATATATATATATATATATATATATATATATATATATATATATATATGTCACGCATAATGTGGATAATTGCCTAATGTGAACATTAGGCAGTGAAATTGCCTAATCTTCATATTAGGCAATTTGTTTGCACGATGTTGACAATAGGCAACTTACTTGCTTAATGTCCACTTTAGGCATGATTTTCAAATTAGGCAAGGGTATTTTGCCTAATGTGAATTGAATGACAAACCAGTGTCTACAGTTTTGTTCGAATGTTGTTCGAAACTTTGGGTCTGTTATAGTTAGGTTAGGTTAGGTTAGGTTAGGTTAGGTTAGGTTAGGTTAGGTTAGGTTAGGTTAGGTTAGGTTAGGTTATTATTAGAACAAAATTTACACCAGCTGACCTAAGTGGGATCAAACAGACCCTTATAAAGTCTGAAGAGGTTCCTGATATCTGCCTATCGATGAGAACAGCAACAGCAAGAGCCACTGGTGGGCAAGGTTATACAAAGTGTCAATGTACTACTCAATGTACATCAGGAAGGTGCAGCTGCCTAAGAAAAGAAATTAAATGCAACTCGCGCTGTCACCCAGGCAGATCATGCAAAAATTTGTGATTGGACTCAACTGAACCCTGAGATCGATTGACCTATTTTACTTATACTAATATTGCATTAATTAATTATGTTTTCCTTATTCACATTGGGCAAAATTGAGCTGCATAATTTGAACAATAGGCATTTTTTGCCTAATGTTAACAATTTGTAAACTTTACGCAACCTACTTGCTTGATGTACACATTAGGCAATTTTCTGCCTAATGTTCACATTAGGCAATTGTCCACATTATGCGTAACATATATATATATATATGATTCATCTAGTACTTCCATATAGGTGACCAAAGAAATAAAGTTGTAAAATCAGCTGTAGATATATTAATAAAACAAAACTGCACAATAATAAGTCATGAGCTGCCTGCATGCCATATGTCTGCCACCGAGGCCAGGCGGAGATGGACACTGCATGTCTGTCACCAAGGCAGGGCAGACACGGACTGGGCTGATGTAGGGATGGTTCCTGGCCGGGTCAGGTCACAGCCAGGGCTGGCGTTCGGAAGAGAAAGAGTGTGAGGGTTGACCTTACACCATGTAGTTGGCCAAGGCTGGCGTCATGTCCCAGTGGACCGGAGAATGGAATGCAGAGGCGGGCGAAGTCTCCCAGCCACATTTTGCTGCATCCTTGCAGTGAACAAAGCATGTGGGGTGATGCAGGCACAGTGAAGCAAATGATTTACATAATATATATGCGCTTATCTGTGTAAGACACGTGATGTATGCACTATAGCCATTCACAAGGCTCACAGAACAAAGACGTCAGAAAAGTGAGTGTGCACTGCTGAATCACAAAAACTCACGTAGCAAACACATCAGAAAAGAGAGCACAGAGACCAAACACAAAACTCACATTAGCTGTGACTTCAGCACAGCGAATCACAGGCCATGAAAAACTAGGACAGCACTAGAGGCCACAGAACAAGAGAACAAGGCATTTCTATGCCAAATAAATTGCAAAATAAAAATGAACTGCAAAAATCATAACACTGCACAAATGATAAATGACGATAATCTTCATCGATTGTGATGGGTGAGTGGTCTATATGGGTGCAGAGACGGCCACAAAAAGACACCACAGTTTGCAGCAGAAGACTGATGGCTGAGAAATTCAAAGTCTTGGAATGATGGGATCAGCAGCAAAGCAGTCGAGTTGCGTCGGTGACGGCTTAAAAAGTTAAGACTTGAAACAGGGACGGCGTCAGTGATGGCTTGAAGTCGAATGGGCACAGGCTGGTGGGGCAGTCTTGGCATAAAAAGCTTGAAAGAGGCCCTCAAAGCAGTTTGAAGAAAGCACCGTAGACGTGTAGTAGCATAACAGCTTGCATTAGTCCCGGTTTAGCAGAAATGCGTTGGTGACAGCTTAGCAGGTTACAGGAAGGCGTTACAGCTGGAGTAGCTGGCGATGAGCAGGCGGGACACCTGGACCAGGAGGACTTGTAGCGTCGACTCATCCACCATGGTCACCATTTTTGTGTACTAGGAATTATATATATATATATATATATATATATATATATATATATATATATATATATATATATATATATATATATATATATATATATATATATATATATATATATATATATATATATGATTCTTCTACTACTTCTGTAGAGGTGATCAAAGAAATATGGTGGCAATGCTGCTGCGTTATATTAATAAAGTAAACTCTACAAAATAATAAACAAAATAATAAATAATGAAGTGGCAGTGGGTCGCATGTCCACCTCTGAGGCGTCGGTGGATGCAACTCTGCATGTCCATCACCAAGGCTAGACAGACATGGACTGGGCTGATGTAAGGGTGGTTGCTGGCCGGGTCAGGTCACGGCCAAGGCTGGCGTCCAGAAGACAACATCACGTGGTTGGCCGAGGCTGGCGTCAGGTCCCAGTGGACTGGAGAATGGAATGCAGAAGCGGGTGAAGCGTCCCTCCACATGTTTTTTCTACATGGTGGATCCTTCCAAACGCCGGTCTGGGAAAAATGCACCTGCTGTTTTCTATACAGATATTCCATCTTCCATTGCACCAGTACCACACAGTGCTGATCTTCTTGTACCAGTTCCTCCAGAAAGAAGTCAACTATCAGAAGAAAGCAGTAAATCAAAAGATGAGCTGAACAGAGAGGAAGACTGTGACATCAGAGATACAGTTGTAGTTGGGAAGAATCCTTACTACCCAAATCAAAGAGACCTCAATGGCCTCATCAGAGATCTTCTTTTGACAAAGTCAAATGGTGAGCTTTTGATTTCAAGCCTGAAGGAATAGGATTTACTTGATGACAGTGTGCAAGTGATCATTCAAAGAAAACGTCACAAACATTTCTTCTGCTTCTTTGCAAAGGAGGACAGGCCATGCTACTGCAATAATGTATCAGGCTTGTTTGATGCTATTGGAATTGCTTGCAATGCAGATGAATGGAGACTCTTCATTGACAGCTCTTCCAAAAGCCTGAAAGCTGTACTTCTGCATAATGGAAACAAGTGTTCATCTCTGCCTCTTGCTCATTCTGTGCATCTTAAGGAGGACTATAGCAGTGTAAAGCTTCTACTGGAAACTTTGAACTACAACAAGTATGGCAAGGAAATTATTGGAGACTTCAAGATGGTGGCTTTCTTTATGGGACTGAAAGGAGGTTTTACCAAGAATCCCTGTTTTCTTTTGCCTTTGGGACAGTAGAGACAGAGCAGCACATTACCAGAGAAAGCACTGGCCTCTAAGGACCGACACTAAAGTGGGAGCACACAATATGAAACATGAGCTATTGGTGAATCCTCAAAAGGTTTTGTTTCCTCCATTACACATTAAATTCTCATTACACATTCTCAATAGTGTTCCTTCAATTGAAAATACATATATTTTGTTAACCTGTTACTAAGACCGTAAAATAATTGCAGTAAAACCCGTGTAATTTTATCTAGACCCTTTGGAATGTAATTGAGGGATGGTCAGAAGCATTTTAGAATATGGTCCTTAACTCTAGGAGAAGCCCTAGTATTCAGATATTCCTTAGTAATGGGATGGAAGTTAAGCAAGGTGCATTTTGCAGCCCAGCCAGGCTCTGTGCAGTGGTGGCGGGGCGGCCATTAGAGGGACGCGTCACTTTCCATTAGGGCACCGCTGTAGACTCGCGAGACGGCAGTCACAGCCTGACCTCTAAAGACAACTCTCTTCCTCCACACAAAACTAGAAACAGCTAATAACACACACACCCTTCACTCAAAAATTCAAAATTATTATGGCGACTCCTACACCAGCCTCGGAGTCCCCATCTGGGGAGGGGACCACAAATGTCCCCAGGTCGGGATTGCTCTTCTGTTATCGACCTTAAGTGTCTTGACACCCCTCTCAAATTTTCTTCATTAACTTCTGTAACAATCGCGGTCTAAGATCTAATTTTCAATCTGTAGAACACCACCTCTCCTCTTTTAAACCTCATGTTCTTTTCCTAACTGAAACACAGGTGTCTGAGGCAATTAGTAGTAGCCCCTTTCTGCCCCTCCTACTTTCTCTATCCTAATTTTCAATCCAAAACTGGATGTTATGTTTATGTGCGCAACGACTTAACCTGCTCTCGTGCCCACACTCTTGAATCTAACGAGTTTTCCACCATCTGGTTACGACTACAGAGTCACTCTCAAACTAAATTTATCTGTGCTGTATACCTCTCACCTAACTCCTCTGACTATAAGAAATTCTTTGACTACTTAACTTCCAAAGTGGAGCACATTCTGACTCTTCCCTTTTGCAGAGATCTCCATTCTTGGAGACTTCAGTGTTTACCACCAGCTTTGGCTTTCCTCTCCCTTCACTGACCATCCTGGTGAACTAGCCTTCAACTTTGCTATCCTCCACAATCTAGAGCAATTGGTGCAACACCATACTCGTATTCCTGACTATCTTGGAGAAACGCCCAACATTCTTTACCTTTTCCTGATCTCTAATCCTTCTGCTTATGCTGTCACCCTCTCTTCTCCGTTGGTCTTCTCCGATCACAATCTCATATCTGTATCTTATCCTATCGCTTCTATCCCTCCTCAGGATCCCCCTGCATCCAGGCGTAAGCGGAGGTGCCTCTGGCGTTTTGCCTCTATTTGGGGGACCTGAGGAGGTATTTTGCTGATTTTCCTTGGAATGACTACTGCTTCCTTGTCAGAGACCCGTCTCTGTGTGCCGAGCGCTTAACAGAGGTGTTAGTGTCTTGCATGGAGGCGTATATTCCCCACTCTTTTTCACGACCTAAACCTTCCGGATCTTGGTTTAACACAGCCTGTTCTCGTGCTATACATGATAGAGAGGTGGCCCACAAAAGGTATTTAAGCCTTCCATCACCAGAATCTCATGCACTTTATATTTCTGCCCGGAACCATGCCGAGTCTGTTCTCCAACTAACCAAAAACTCCTTCATTAATAATGTCAAAATCTTTCAAGATCTAACTCCCCTGATGACTTCTGTCATCCAGCCAAAAATATCTCCAATAACTTTGCTGCTTCTTCTTTCCCTCCTTTATTTCAACCAGATGGCACCACTTCTATCACATCTATCTCTAAAGCTGAACTCTTCACTCATACCTTTGCTAAAAACTCTACCTTGGACGATTCTGGGCTTGTTCCTCCCTATTCTCCACCCTCTGACTACTTCATGCTACCTATTAAAATTCTTCGCAATGATGTTTTCCATGCCCTTGCTGGCCTAAACCCTCGGAAGGCTTATGGACCTGATGGGGTCCCTCCTATTGTTCTCCGAAACTGTGCCTCCGTGCTTGCTCCTTGCCTAGTCAAACTCTTTCAACTCTATCTGTCAACATCTACCTTTCCTTCTTGCTGGAAGTTTGCCTACATTCAGCCTGTTCCTGAAATGGATGACCATTCTAATCCCTCAAACTTCCGTCCTATTGCTTTAATTTCCTGCCTAAATAAAATTTTTGAATTTATCTTAAACAGGAAGATTCTCCTCTCCTCTAACTGACTGTCTTCAGCCTCTCTCTCATCGCCGCAATGTTGCTATCTTCTACCGCTATTTTCGTGCTAACTGCTCTTCTGATCTTGCTAACCGCATGCCTCCCCTCCTCCCGCGGCCTCGCTGCACAAGACTTTCTTCTTTCTCTCACCCCTATTCTGTCCATCTCTCTAATGCAAGAGTTAATCAGTATTCTCAATCATTCATCCTTTTCTTTAGTAAATTCTGGAACTCCCTGCCTGCTTCTGTATTTCCACCTTCCTATGACTTGAATTCCTTCAAGAGGGAGGTTTCAAGACACTTATCCATCAGTTTTTGACTACCGCTTTGGAGCCTTTTCTGGGACTGGTATCTCAGTGAGCTTTTTTTTTTTTTTTTTTTGATTTTTGTTGCCCTTGGCCAGTGTCCCTCCTACATAAACACACACACACACACACACACACACACACACACTTCTTGAAAGTGAGTCAAGGACAGAAACGGATACTGAAACAGGAGGCTGACAAAAATTCACTGCTCTGCACCACACCATTGCTTGCCAGACGCCGCCGCGCTATGGGTATCGTTTGACACTGTGATGGGACCAGAGGAAGGGTGCACCAGCAGTGACTCTCAGGAATGACATGTTCGTGCGTGTGTGACCTCGTTTGACCTGGGAGAGGATGCACTTAAAAGGCAGAGAAGGAGGTGGAGAAAGAATAACACAAAGAAAATACAAAAGAAGAAAAAGGAAAAAAAAAAGAAAAAAATGGTGATCAACGTGGTGCTTTCGCTTTTCATTCCACTGAGAATGGACGTCTAGAAAGGTGCAGACACGACTGCAGGTGTCAACTGCTCTTAGGGTTTCGAAACTTCCATTCATAACGCTGATCTGTGGCGCTTGGGGAGCACATCTGCTCCTCTGTCACCGCCTCCCAGCTGCTTGTGGTGTGTGTCAGGGTTAGGTCGTGGCGTTGGATTACTGCTTTAGTCTTCCTTCGTTAACATTGAGAGCACTGCAAAAAAAAAAAAAAAAAAAAGTGCCAAAAAAGTCATATGGATACAGGAAAATAGTTGCTTAGTAGCGGGAGGGTTAAGGGAACGGACGGGTTGAAAGTGTTAGCTTTCAAGGGGCATGACAAAAACAATCGAAAATGTTTGATTCCAGCGTGAACCAGTCCTGGTGAGCTCACGTTTGTAGAACTTTCTTTCACTATGAGATAAGGTAGTGTAGCCAACGGGGAGCTTTAAGACAGGAATTGACAACTATTTAGACAGCGATCATAGGTGACTTACTAGGTTACTCGTATAGAGGGATTCCCACTCAGAGACATTCGGCATGTAAATAAGCCATGTCATGCTGTGCACAGCGCACCATGTGTGATCGAAGTAGCGGACACGTGCTTAATACCGCAGCAACAGCCCAGCCAGTGGTCCCCTGCCGCCTCTCCAGCCAGTTTCCAGCTCCCACGCGTCGTGATCGTGCATCCGCCGCGCGCTGTTTCCTGTTTCCTCTGTGCCAACGCTGACAGTCCGTGCTAGTTCCGCATCGCTCCACCGTTTAAGAAGAAAGCATATTACTTCTCGCAGGATTCAGTGGTAATAGATAACCAAATACACTTCACAATTTACTAATCTTAAAGGTACTATAATGAATTTTTACTACATCACTCCCTCAAAAAACTTTTCTTCCCGATGGTCGAGACGATCTTGAAGTTGACTGGATAACCTGGGAAGTAAGTCAACTTTACCATTTCCTTAATAGAGTGTGTGTGTGTGTGTGTGTGTGCGTGTGTGTGTGTGTGTGTGTGTGTGTGTGTGTGTGTGTGTGTGTGTGTGTGTGTGTGTGTGTGTGTGTGTGTGTGTGTGTGTGTGTGTGTATGTGTGTATAATGTACATGTAGTAATTAATTTAATTAGTTAGTGGTTACTTAAGTGTTATCTATTTCTAAACTAGAATAAGTGAATATTTGAATTATCTCTTAGTACACGGTGTCCTGTGATGATGATCATGATAATAATGGTGGTGGTGGTGGTGGTGGTGGTAGTGGTAGTGGTGGTGGTGGTGGTCGTGATGGTGGAGGTGGTGGTGGTAATGATGGTGATGGTGGTGATAGTGTTGGTGGTGGTGAAAGTGGTGGTGGTGGTGATGATGATGGTGATGGCGGTGGTGGTTGTGGTCGTGGTGATGGTGTTGGTGGTGGTGGTGATGGTGGCGGTGATGTTGGTAGTGATGGTGGTGGTGATTGTGGTGGTGGTAGTGATGATGATAAAGGTGATGAAGATAGTGGTGGTTGTGGTAACGGTGGTGGTGGAGGTGGTGATGATGATGGTGGTGGAGGTGGTGATGACGATGGTGGTGGCGTTGATAATGATGGTGGTGATGATAATCGAGGTGGTGATGATGGTGGTGGTGTTGATGATGGTGGTGATGGTACTGTTGGTGATGGTTGTAGTGGTGGTGATGATGGTGGTGGTGTGATGACGGTGGTGGTGGTGGTGTTAAGTTAGTAACCATGATATTGCGCTCTGTATTAAATACTTCATGCACTTCCTGTATTTTTCCCTGATTTCAGAGGTACTCATACATTTATCTGAATGCTTCATGATTGGTAAATGTATCTTTTATCTATCTCTGTATATCATTACCCAACTCTCTCTCTCTCTCTCTCTCTCTCTCTCTCTCTCTCTCTCTCTCTCTCTCTCTCTCTCTCTCTCTCTCTCTCTCTCTCTCTCATCCTTCCAAGGAGGTAAGTAGGCGAGGAAAGTCTAGAGTAACTATGTTAAGAATGCAGTACTTGTTCTCATGTTATCCTCTCATCCTTTCCTCAATCTCTCAACTCCCCTTTTTCATATATTTTTTTTTTTCCGGCTTAAGTTTTACGAGTATGTACTGAATTTTGTGTTCTTTTCACTTCTTTTTTTATCTTTATTTTTTTCTGCCCTCCTTACCGTCCATTTTCTATTCTTTATTACTAATGCTATCACCATCATCACCACCATCATCACTGCCATCATCATTATTGTCATCATCATCATCACCACCATCATCACCACCATCATCACTGCCATCATCACTATTATCATCATCATCATCATCATCATCATCACCATCACCACCATCATCACTACCATCATCACATCTCTATCACCATCATCAACACAGCATTGCAGCCGACAGCCTCACGCGATACGGAAATGAAGGAATAGACTGATGTAGAAATAAATGTAAGTTA
>NC_087151.1:37282692-37302692 GCF_035594125.1 Scylla paramamosain | reverse complement strand
TGAACTCAAGTCCTTTCCGAAGAAGTGTTCAAATAATGCTGTGCTTTTTTGCTAATGAAGATGACTGTCGTAAGGAGGAACAGAGCAAAAAAATAGTGAAATACGATTCTACATAGCATATCTATCTAACTGTCTGTCTATCTTTTTATCAGGTATCATTCTTAGATCTTTATATTGACAGTTTTGTGGCTACTTATACTCGCATTGTGAACTCCGTAACTACAAGGCACCTACCTAGTTTACAAGTTTCGTACAGTGAATATAGGGTTTGTTTTTTAACTTTCTCTTGTAGTCTTTGACGAAACGCGCAATGAAAAAAGGTTAGAATTCTGGAACACTACTTGCAGTAGACACGCTTCCTCAGGACAGGACTCCGTAAACTAGTTGCCTAGTTTTCCTAAGAACTGGAAGTAATACACGTTATACAACCTGTGACTATTATGAAGTGTGTGTGGTACAGTGCTTTTTTTCATACTCTCTCTCTCTCTCTCTCTCTCTCTCTCTCTCTCTCTCTCTCTCTCTCTCTCTCTCTCTCTCTCTCTCTCTCTCTCTCTCTCTCTCTCTCTCTCTCTCTCTCTAATACCAAAACACACAAGGTATTGATGGTTGGGTGGGAAAGGGGGGAGGGCAAAGAGCGGACGAGGTTTGGTGTCTACTCCCAAACACACCAATAAACACACGGGAAGGCAAACACACTCATCATGGCGACCAGCAAGCAAACGGAAAACACGGGCTTAATGATACACTGGCGTAGAGAGAGAGAGAGAGAGAGAGAGAGAGAGAGAGAGAGAGAGAGAGAGAGAGAGAGAGAGAGAGAGAGAGAGAGAGAGAGAGAGAGAGAGAGAGAGACAGACAGACAGACAGACAGAGTCGTTAAGGTATAAAATGTGTGGCCACACAAGTGAGAAAGTGTGCCATTAATGGTGATGGTGATGATGGTGGTGGAGGTTGTGGTGGTGGAGGTGATGGTGTTAGTGGCAGCAGTGCTTCCCATAAGGACGATGATGATCATGGTGATATTCACCACAAGAACATCAACAACGCCATTAAGAATAATAAGAATGATTACAAGTGCAGTCTGTCTGAGGAAGGTTAAGTGGAGACAAAGCATAACCAGTAGCAAAGTCAGCGAGTCCCCAAGTCCACCGCACCAAACTGAAGGACCAGCAGTTTTCCGGTGCCAGAAAGAAAGAGAGAGGGAAGAATAAACGTTGAGTCTGGGAGGTGTGAAAAGATGCTCTCAGGAAGACAGTAATGGTGATGAAAATGGTGATAGTGGTACTGGTGGTGGTGACAATGATGGACTTAATAATGATGGGAACTAGAAGCAGGAGGAGGAGGAGGAGGAAGTGAATGACAACGACCAAAATAACGACGTGGGCAGTAAAATATCAATAACAAAGCACACTAAAACTAAGGTACAGGGAAAATAAATGAGGCATAAGCTAAGAGGGAGCACCGCCCCCCCCCCTCTCTCTCTCTCTCTCTCTCTCTCTCTCTCTCTCTCTCTCTCTCTCTCTCTCTCTCTCTCTCTCTCTCTCTCTCTCTCTCTCAATCACCCCTCCCCCTAGGCACCCTATTTTCACCTGCCGCGTTACTCCTGCGATAACCGTAACTCAGCACCTGCCCAGAGCCCGCCAGGTGTGTTCCGTGGCTCCAAACACCTGAATATTAATTAAACTCTGCCTGCACCTGCACGTCCGCTTCCCAAAACACACCTGTAGAACTAAGTCGTGATTTTTCCCCTCGTGTTTACCGAGCAATGGCCGCGCGTGGTAATCAAGATTGTTTCTATGTTTTTACTCGCATACCATTAATTTTCTTGCACGTCTTAGGATCAAAAGCAGTTGGGGGTGAATTAATTTTACTGTTCACTGTTACACAAATTTTGCCTCGCTCACCTACATCTTTCTAGAGACATTGTTTTTTTTTTCTTTTGTTTTCACTCACATACCCTCAATTTTTTTGCCAGTCTTACAATAATAAACAAGTGGAGGTGAATTGTTTATACTGTTCACATATTTTCCCTCACTTATCTTTCTGAAGATATTGTTTTTCTTCCATTACAGTCTCCTGAATGATTTTGTAGCCTGGAAAACAAAAAAAATCAACTGCCTACTCTCTCTTCTTTTTCTGTGTCCATGCAAATCTTTTTTTCCAGTGCCCTGAATGCTAACAAAGGGTAACCGTAGCAGAGAAAGGGTTAAGATTCATCACATACATCTCTTGACTACATCGTTCTCTCTCTCTCTCTCTCTCTCTCTCTCTCTCTCTCTCTCTCTCTCTCTCTCTCTCTCTCTCTCTCTCTCTCTCTCTCTCTCTCTCTCTCTCTCCGGTGCTTCTCTTTCCATCTACTGACACTTATTTTCTACTTTTCATACATGTACTCATGCACCTCCACCTTCCATTCCTCCTTCGTGGCTTTCTTCACCTTGAACCTGGCCTGCTGTGTGCTACGCTACTATGAAACGCTCTGGTCTGATTCATTCCTCAGTGCTAGCAGGGAACATTTCTTTACAGCCGTCCAATGTTCCTATGACCCATTTGACTCATAATATTTATATATTTACTTGACTCCGTAATATATATATATATATATATATATATATATATATATATATATATATATATATATATATATATATATATATATATATATATATATATATATATATATATATATATATATGCACATTAAGAGGTTCGCCCACCTGCCTCGCCGCTCCCAGGACTCAACGCGGACTTTCTCGGTTGTTTACCATTACACCACACAGGATATGCGTGTGTGTATGTGTGCTTGTGCGTTAGGTGTCAGAAGACTGTGGTTTCAACATTGTAGTGTGTGTGTGTGTGTGTGTGTGTGTGTGTGTGTGTGTGTGTGTGTGTGTGTGTGTGTGTGTGTGTGTGTGTGTGTGTGTGTGCGACAGCTGTCAGAACACTCGGGCATCATCAGTACAGCTCATCACTCCCTTTCTTGAGTATACATGTATAATTTTCCTTGTCAAGTTACGAGTGTGATTTTTTTTTCTTTTTCTATCTATCATTGTGGCGTAGTGTGTGAAATCTCTCTCTCTCTCTCTCTCTCTCTCTCTCTCTCTCTCTCTCTCTCTCTCTCTCTCTCTCTCTCTCTCTCTCTCTCTCGATATCCTGTGGCGAGGGGACTTGAAATTATGTTTCTCGTTAAAGTAAGAAAACTTCCTTGCGCAAAACTTTCTCAGTATTTTGACTTAATGGAGGAATTTGGAATCGTGACCATCACTGAGAAAGGAATGCGTGTGAAGAGGCAAATTTCTGTTCTCTTAGCAGGAAGAAAGAGGGTAGTTATAATGTCAGTTTATCTTGAAACAGTTACTCACTTTTCCTGTACCCTTTAAAAAGTTGCGTTCATGTACAAACTCTCTCTCTCTCTCTCTCTCTCTCTCTCTCTCTCTCTCTCTCTCTCTCTCTCTCTCTCTCTCTCTCTCTCTCTCTCTCTCTCTCTCTCTCTCTCTCTCTCTCTCGTGGTAGACATGCAATACGAAGCAATTATCGCACTGAAAGAATGCACATAACTCCAATCTCGTCCGCTACTAACCCTTTGCCTGCTACATCTTCCCCTCAGCTTAATAAAACGGTTTTGTGCAAATTACGATTATAATTTTGAGAGAAAGCACTCGCAGCAAAGAAGGTTGATGAAGTATTTTAGTAAAGCTGTTTAGTGAATGTACCTAGGCAGTTTTAAACCTCGCTGTACTAAAGACTATCCAGGCATACTCATATAAAACATTAAATATCTAACAGGTGAATGGCTAAGAATTTGCTATTTCTATTCATTGGGTACCCATTTACACATGCATCCATCTATATTGCCTTTGAATTTTGGTAAGAATGTAAGAAAGGCTAAAAATTTTCAGATAAGATTATGTTTACTGTCTTGTGATGGAGCATGCCTCTCTCACTGCAACCTGGACACTGCTCGGTAAACTCAGGTAATTCGGCAACATACGAGAAGAGGCATGGTTTGAAGAACGGACATGCATCTATAAAACTATCCGAGATTACTGAAATATATCAGATATCATTGATAGGTGAAGGATTAAGAATATATCGGTGTTAATTATATTTCCACTTGCATATTTATTCTTATACTCGCACATTGTATCGATCGTGATAAGAATAAAAGAGGGGATAAAATTTCCAGATAAGATTACGTCACTGCATGCCTCGGTCACCACACACCTGGTCACTACCCTGTAAACTCAGGTAAACCCGCAATATACGAGAAGTTTCAGAGGTGGGGTTTGGAGAGCGGGACGCGCATCTGCTGGTGAAGTTTAATTAATATTGAGGTGTTTGGGGACCACGGGAGCACACCTGGCGGGGTCCAGGCAGGTGCTGAGTTACGGTTATCGTGGGAATGAGGCGGCAGGTGAAAATAGGGTCCCCAGAGAAGCGAAGGGGGGGGGGTCTTTGCTCCCTCAATTTTGCTTCATATATATATTTTTTTCTATATCTCATTTTTAGTATATTTTGCTATCAGTACTATCAGAAATTTTCCCTGATTTTCTTGAATTCTGAAAAGCAGGATATTTTGGTTCCTAAAGAGACAAGGCGTAACGTCAGCACAGTCTGAAGTGCTGACTAAACACCCAGGCACGCAGTTCCCTTATAAAATAACGTCACAACCTGTATGAGTAGTCAAGAGGTTCAGATTCACCTCATCCCCCAATTCTGTCCATGTCTCTGTACATTATGCATATGAGTACTCTACTATTTCAACAAGACAGCTCCTAAGACTGTTACTCCCCCTCGTCACCCATTCGTAGCCATCATGTACGTACACCATTCTCTTCTACAACGACTTCCTTTTCTATCTTGTATCTCTTCACTGCCTCAGGGTCGAAATTCTCTCCCCAGCAGTTACTTCTTTCTCTCTCCTTTTTTACCTCTCTGTGATTCTCTCATCATGTTTCTACCTTTATATTACTGCCACAGTGGGGAATGTTTGAAAAAAATTAAGCTTTTTTTTTATATCACTCAGTTTTCGTTCATAAATGCTCAGATTTTCATTGTTCTGTTTATTTTTGTTTCTTGTGAGTCCTCCTTGTGTCCTACCAGTACTTCCAAGATGCTAGAATGGTAAGAGGTATAGAGGAGGAAGAGGAGGAGGAGGAGGAGGAGGAGGAGGAAAAAGGCAGAGTATTTAGAAAAAAATATGACGAGATTAGAATGAAGAGAATCAAGTGAGTATCAACAACGAAAGAAGGAAAAGTCTGATTGAACTGAAAATAAGAGATGAAAGGAAATGACTGAAACACGGAAGAAGGAAAGAAAAAGTTGAGTAAGTAGAAGAGAGAGAGAGAGAGAGAGAGAGAGAGAGAGAGAGAGAGAGAGAGAGAGAGAGAGAGAGAGAGAGAGAGAGAGAGAGAGAGAGAGTAAAACTGACAAAGATGGGAAGAAAAGACACAGGGAAGAAAGGAGAGATAGAGAGTAAATTGTTGTTAGAAGTTGGAGGAAGGTGTTAAGGAGAGAAGGAGGGAGATCTTTTAGAAGTGGAGCAAGAAGCTAAAGAAAGAAGCAGAGAGGAAAAACTATGGTAAAAGGGAAAAAAAATGTAATAGGAAAAAAATAAACAAGTCGAGAGAGAGAGAGAGAGAGAGAGAGAGAGAGAGAGAGAGAGAGAGAGAGAGAGAGAGAGAGAGAGAGAGAGAGAGAGAGAGAGTTCCCCTACTCGGCTGTTTGTCACGCCAGCTGCAGGAGAATTTGATTTAAGGTAGCGTGATGTGAGTAGGCTTGAAAGAAAGTTTGAATCAATATATACAATTTACTTACACCAATAACAGAAGAGTTCACTTGTTACGGGATATTAAAGTAACGTAGTGGTGTTAGGTCTCGGATTATTGGAGAGATTTGGAATACGTCACTGTGTTTTGTTGTCAGTCACTGTGCTTTGTTATCAGTCACTGTTTTGTCATCAGTCACTGTGTTTTGTTATCATCAACATCACTTCACTTAGTTTTAGAGTTTGTTTAGTGTTTCTGCACGCACTCACAACACTAGAGTTCAACGGAGACACACCGGCAGATTTGCTTGGTAGGACTCCTGCCGCACGCACACCCCGCTGCTGACCTCCTCGGGATGTTGTTGTTGTTGTTGTTGTTGTTGTTGTTGATGTTGAAGTAGTGGTGTTTTGGTTGCTGTTATTGTTGTTGTTTGTTGATATCATCATCATCATCATCACCGCCTCTAAAAACACCACCACTAACACCACCACCATCACCACCACTACCATTACCACGATAAACCATCACCACTACCACAATTACCACCACAACCTCCACCACCGTCATCACCATCATCATCACCATTAATGGCATACTTGCTCAGTTGTGTGGCCGCACATTTTATACCTTAATGACTCTCTCTCTCTCTCTCTCTCTCTCTCTCTCTCTCTCTCTCTCTCTCTCTCTCTCTCTCTCTCTCTCTCTCTCCTCTCCTCTCTCTCTCTCTCTCTCTCTCTGCACCAGTGTGTCATTACGCCCCGTGTTTTCCGTTTGCTTGCTTGTTCCCATGATGAGTGTGTTTGCCTTCCCGTGTGTTTATTGGTGTGTTTGGGAGTAGACACCAAACCTCGTCTGCTCGTTGCCCTCCACTACCTCCTCCCCTCCCTCCATTGTATCCCTCCCTTTCTTCCACTCAACAATCCGCACAGATAAAGCAAAACCTTATGTAGAATCTTATAACCTTCGTCATTAATCGGAATATAACGTCATCCACTTCACCTTCTTGATGGGTTAAGTAACAGATATGCAAAGTACTTACACATCTGAGATTTCTAACCAAATTCAGTAATTAGAGGAGGCAGTAGGCACCTGCCGAAACGATAATTACTGCCAGTGAGGTCTAAAGCACTGTATCAGGGGGTGCTGTGAACTTATCATTAAACCCAGCTGTGACCTCACTGAACGTTTCCCTTTGTGTCTCACAACACAAGTGGGCAGTCACAGCCTGCCCTCTAGAGGACAACTCTCTTCCTTCACACAAAACTACAAGCACCTAATAACACACACACCGTTCACTCAAAAATTCAAAATTATCATGGCGACTCCTACACCAGCTTCGGAGTCCCTATCTGGGGAGGAGACCACAAATGTCCCCACGCGCAGTTGGCACTAAGCTATCAATGGAGAGTTTTTCAGAGTTGTCAGATGTCACCAGCAGGTCAGTCTTTTGGCCCAAAGAGGCTAGATTATTCTTTGAATTATCGTAAATTGCACGCTTTTTTCTGGGATTTGTAACAGCTACACATTAACATATTAAGTAATACTATTGTTGATGAAAACTTAGTTTATCATTCTTGTCGCTTCATTCTTAGTAAACAAGACAAAATAAATGACTAACTCATTTTTCTCATTAAAATTTTGTTGCAGCACGAAAGCACTGCAAAATCAAGCAAAGCTGTGTTTTCGAAAAGAAAAGAAAAAAAAAACTACTTATGTTACAGCATCTACTGAATACCTGCTTTCGGTATATGAGTCTCGTCTTTGACGAAATTTATCAAGCAACATTAGAATGCATAGCATCTCGACAAAGACCTCGACACGAGGACCATCCCAACACGAGGAAGGTGCATGGAACACCATTTCGTGTAGTATTCTACGAATAAAACACACTCCGCTGGTATTCCCTATTCAACACAGCCCTGAACACAACATTTGTGATTTGAAGAAGCCTCATGTTTTTAACATGTACTTAATGTGTGAAGTGTCTTTGCAGCATCCTCGCCCGTCCACTTTGAACAAGGCGCCACATCTAGGCTTGTAAACAGAATCTTGGCAAGTCTTGGACACAGGATGTTCGCTTACTTAATTTATATTTTGATTAAATTTCGTCAGAGGCGAGATTGGTATACCGAAGGCAGGTACTCAACATATGCAATTTTTTTTTCCGAGAACCCATGTTCTGTTTGATTTCTCAGTGCTTTCATGCAAAACTTTTAAAGAAGCAAAATTTTTAGTTATTCATTTATTTTGTCTCATTTACCAATAAGTAAAACAAGAATGGTCAACTACGAGTACATTACTTGTTGTAATGAAGTGTGATTATTATAAATCCCAGAGAAATACATGCAATCTACGATAAATGAAACAATAGTTCAGGCTCTTTTGGCCAAGACTAACTCGCTGGCGACGCCCGCTGGCTGGCAACAAAAAAGATGGTTAAAGAAAAGAAAGAAAAAAAGGCCCATTGAAGATGTCAGTCGCAAAAGTGAATTGTCAAAAGAATATCCAAATTATTATAACTGTCTCCTACAATGACACCTACATCTCTTTTGCCTTTTTTTTTTTCTTTTTTTCTTTTTATGCGGGTAGAGTTAAGACATTTTTCCACGTGTGAGAATGTGACCTGTATTCAACGCAACCTATACAAACACACTAAACTGTATCTTTATCACGTTCTTCCTGACGACACAACGATCCTTAATCAAAAGTCATTATTCATTCTGACTCTCTAGAGACAAATCTTCGTAAAACATCATAGCAGCATTACAGAAAAGGAGTAGCTGTTCTGTCACTATTGCTTCCCTGCAACGTATTCAAACAATTACATTTGGCTGACTAATATTTATCCTATTATATATCAGCATTATCTCGACTTAAGGGGACAGTCTTGTCTCAGAAAACAAAGGGACTGAGAAAAGTTTCAGTTGAAAGAAGAGCAATAGTATCAAGACGCCAGTGAGAGGTGAGGAAGGGAGGGAAAGCAGGGAAGCGGGAAGGAGAGCTGGAGAGAGAGAAGGGAGGGAAGGAGAGAATCTGAGAGAAAGTGCAACATATAATGAAGGAAAGGAATTAGAGGGATGAAAAGAGTGTAAGTGTTGCAAAGAGGAAAAGAATGAAAAAAAGTGTAAAAAGCAGAGAGAGAGAGAGAGAGAGAGAGAGAGAGAGAGAGAGAGAGAGAGAGAGAGAGAGAGAGAGAGAGAGAGAGAGAGAGAGAGAGAATTTATACTACTATGGTGGAGATGCTTCAGAAGAGATGAAGAGGAAATACAAGTAAGAGAAGGGGAGACAAGGAAACAGGAAAGACTGATGGGAAAGTGTTTTGTGTGGAAGGAGTGCAATGCGGTGAGAGAGAGAGGAGAGAGAGAGAGAGAGAGAGAGAGAGAGAGAGAGAGAGAGAGAGAGAGAGAGAGAGAGAGAGGAAGAGAGAGAGAGGAGAGAGAGAGAGAGGTACAGTACGTTGAAACACAGACAGAAATATCCTGCAGTTTGGAATAAATCGCTACATAAATAACTAAATGAACAAAAAAAGTAAAAAATCGTGATTAAGAAAGAAAAAAAGGAAAAGTAAGAATGAATAAAGAACAGAAAATTTGTTAGTTTTCTGATCTCTTCCGTTACCTATCCTTCCCTTCCTCTTCTTTCCTTGACTTCTTCGTTCCCTTCCTTTTCCTTTCCTTCCTTTCCCTTCCTCTCCTTTCCCTGACTTTCCCTTCCCTTACATTCCCTTTCCCTTACATTCCTCTCCCTTCCTTGCCTTGCCTTCCCACTCTTCTCTTCCATTCACTTCCTTTCCTCTCCTTTCATTTCCTTGCCTTCCCTTTCTTTCTTTTTTACTTATCTTGTTTTTCCTCTCCCTTTCTATCATTCACTTTCATTTTCTTTCCTTTTCTTTGATTTGCTTTCCTTTTATCTAATTTCCTTTCCCTTCCCTTGCCATGCCTTCCCTTCCTTTCCCTTCCCTTCCCTTCCCTTCCCTTGCCTTCCCTTCCCTTCCCTTCCCTTCCCTTCCCTGGGTTGTCACAGTGAGTTGCTCTAAGTGTCGGTATTTTCACAATTCTACACCATCCATGCCCTGCTCATGTCCACTGCTCCTCTTAATGACATCCCATAGCGGCAGTGTCACCTTTAGCCAGCTTCCGGATCATCCTCTCTCTCTCTCTCTCTCTCTCTCTCTCTCTCTCTCTCTCTCTCTCTCTCTCTCCTCTCCTCTCTCTCTCTCTCTCTCTCTCTGGCAATGCTGTAAGTCACCGAATCTCAAGTTCTGACTGCACGAATACTCTGCTTTTGTACCTTTTTCTTTTTCCTTTTGTTTTCGCATCAAGACTTCAGTGATCGCCTGCTCCCTTCTTCACCCCACCCCCGCCCCGACGCTAACCGGCCAGCTCGTCCTGCAATAAACGGACACAATACCCGCCGTCGCGTCCACTTCCACCTCATTACCGTATTAACGATGGGATTTATAATAGGAACTTTGCTGCAAATAACGAATTGTGACACGTGTGACGCTCGCTTCTTAATTAATGGATAAACTTGTTACTGGTACGTGTGTGTGTGTGTGTGTGTGTGTGTGTGTGTGTGTGTGTGTGTGTGTGTGTGTGTGTGTGTGTGTGTGTGTGTTTGTTTTAAGGAAAGCTTGTAATCAGACCAGCGTGCTTGTTGTGTTGTTTACTACTGGTGATCTTTTATTATTATTATTACTTTTATTATTATTATTATTATTATTATTATTATTATTATTATTATTATTATTATTATTATTATTATTATTATTATTATTATTATTATCATTATTATTATTATTATGGACTGCACTATATTTTGTCCAAGTAAAAACTATCATGAAGTTGTCTTGTCTTTACAAGATTACATGAATTATGGTTATTACATGAATAAGATTCTGTATGATGACTATTGTAAAGCTGCGGTCAATACTACTTATACTACTCTTACTACTACTACTACTACTACTACTGTGTATGTGGTGTAGGTGTGTGTATGTGTCATCTCACTTTTTCCCCCTTTTTACTTTGCTTTGGATATCATCACTTCCCTTAATTATTATGGTGATGTATGTATGACATTGCGTCAGCTGGTGTGTGTAGGAGAGCTTTTATCCTTCTGTTTATATTTACATTTTTATCTACACTTATACGGGGAATAGCGAACCGTTCATGGGATTAATTACGCCTTCCTCCACCTCGCCAGCACGCTAAGAAAGGCTATGCATACCCCTCGGCCTTGACTTTAAGGACCATATTCTGAAACACTTCTGCGCCGCCCTTCCACTACTTTTAAAAGGCTCGAACTGAAGCTACACGTGTTTTTAATGTTTTTTTTTATTTTTATTTTTATTTTTTTTTATGGTGCTATTATGGTGCTAGTGACAGACTAACAAGATTTCTATATTATTAACAAAAGAAACACTCTTGAGATCCGGTTAATCATCTCTGTGACCTTTGAAAGCAGTTGTGGTGAGAAAGCAGAGCGTTTCTAAATACGGGCCTCAGTGTACCAGCAGCGCACCCAGCTGCTTGGCAGCGTCAGGTTTATGTCACAGCTTGGGAGCCGTCATCATAAATTCGACCAGGAACTCACGCACTAATGTTCTGTCTCCTCTCTTGCTCTCCTTCTGTTTCTCTTAACTTTTCGTTGATATTTTTTATATGCACTAATGTTCTCTGTTTCCTCTCTTGTTTTCTTTCTGTTTCCTTTTACCTTTCTTTGATATATATATATATATATATATATATATATATATATATATATATATATATATATATATATATATATATATATAATATATATATATATATATATATATATATATATATATATATATATACGTAGGTTCTTCAGTGGGAAAGTATGAAGTTCACTATGATTCCAAGACCGCTCTCTCTCTAAAGCTGAAAATGGTTATTCTCTTCACCCATTAGTCACAAATATATTCATAAGGATAAGTTTATGAAACAGATTTAGCCACACAGTTTTCCGATGTATTCCAACACACATGTGAATCGAGGAGAACGAGCGGGCAGACAAGGCTACTAAAACCACCTCCTCGCCCTGCCCTTGCTTGCCCTCTCCCATTTAGAGATCGCTATTCCTGTGTGCCTCCTTCTTTGTCTTACCTTGCCTTGCCTTGCCTTGCCTTGTCTTGCTTTCCTTGCCTTGTTTTGCCTTGTCTTGCCTTGTCTTTCTTCCCTTGCCTTGCCTTGTGTGACCTTGCTTTGCCTTGCTTCCTTTGCCTTGCCTTGCTTTCCCCTCCCCTTGTCCTTGCCTTGCCTTGCCTTGCCTTGCCTTGCCTTGCCTTGCCTTGCCTTGCTTCCCTTACCTTGCCTTGCCTTGCTTCCCTTCCCTTGTCTTGCCTTGCCTTGCCTTGCCTTGCCTTGCCATGCCTTGCCTTATCTTGCCTTGCCTTGCTTCCCTTGCCTTACCTTGCCTTGCCTTGCTTTGTCTTGCCTTGCCTTGCCTTGCCTTGCCTTGCCTTGCCTTGCCTTGCCTTGCCTTACCTTGCTTTGCCTTGCCTTGCTTCCCTTGCCTTGCCTTGCCTTGCCTTGCCTTGCCTTGCCTTGCTTCCCTTGCCTTGCCTTGCTTTGCCTTGCCTTGCTTCCCTTGCCTTACCTTGCCTTGCTTCCCTTGCCTTGCCTTGCCTTGCCTTGCCTTGCCTTGCCTTGCTTGTTTTGCCTTGCCTTGCCTTGCTTCCCTTGCCTTGCCTTGCTTCCCTTGCCTTACCTTGCCTTGCCTTGTCTTGCCTTGCCTTGCTTCCCCTTGCCTTGCCTTGCTTCCCTTGCCTTACCTTGCCTTGCCTTGCCTTGCCTTGCCTTGCCCTGCCTTGCTTCCCTTGCCTTACCTTGCCTTGCCTTGCCTTGCCTTGCCTTGCCCTGCCTTGCTTCCCTTGCCTTACCTTGCCTTGCCTTGCCTTGCCTCCCTTGCCTTGCCTTGCCTTGCCTTGCTTTGCCTTGCCTTGCCTTGCCTTGCTTTCCCTTCCCTTGTCTTGCCTTACCTTGCCTTGCCTTGCTTCCCTTGCTTTACCTTTCCTTGCCTTGCCTTGCTTCCCTTGCCTTGCTTTGCCTTGCTTTGCTTCCCTTGCCTTGCTTTGCCTTGCTCCCCTTGCCTTGCCTTGCCTTGCTTTCCCTTCCCTTGCTTTGCCTTTTCTTGCCTGCCTTGCCTTGCCTTGCCTTGCCTTGCCTTTCCTTGCCTTGCCTTGCCTTGCTTCCCTTGCCTTGCCATGCACATTTCTCAATGCGAACCAAACAAACAGATGGATTTGCCGTGCAGGACCCCATGACAAGGTGTTTTGCAAGTGGCCCCTCGAGATCACCAGACCTAGCCGTCTGTGACTTTTCCCTTTGGAGACATGTCAAGGACAAAGGTTTTGTACCTCCATTATCTGCGACCATGGTTGAACTGCAGGGAACGCATCACTGAAGCTCTACACGTGATTACGCCGGATATGCTGCAAAGAGTCTGGACCGAGCTTGATTATCTCCTTGATGTTTGCCGAGCAACAAAAGGGGTTCACATCGAGTGCCTATTATATCAACTAATGAGGAAAAAGCTTTGTTAGTTTGTATAACTGTAGCCACCAAAATTGTAAGAATATTCATTTAACTTCGGATATTATAAATATTTGAAATGACGGAGTGTTTTTGTGGTCACTATCTATCTATCTATCTATCTATCTATCTATCTATCTATCTATCTATCTATCTATCTATCTATCTATCTATCTATCTATCTATCTATCTATATATATATATATATATATATATATATATATATATATATATATATATATATATATATATATATATATATATATATATATATATATATATATATATACATTATATATATTATATATATATATATATATATATATATTTATATATATATAATATATATATATATATATATATATATATATATATATATATATATATATATATATATATCTATCTATCTATCTATCTATCTATCTATCTATATATATATATATATATATATATATATATATATATATATATATATATTATATATATATATATATATATATATATATATATATATATATATATAACATATATATATATGGGTCATAGGCGTGTAACATGCTTAGCCCAAGTCTCCTTCGACTAGGCAAGATTTAAAGTGTCTCTGAATTTGTCATCCGAGTTACTGACTAAGAATGAGCGGAGGAGGGTCATCTGCAGTCTGTGAGAGAACCATATTTTGAGGCACTTCTGCACCCACCTCGACTGCATTCAAAAGGTTCTGGTTGAAGTTACACAGGTTTTTTTTTTTGTGGTTCTAGTGACAAATTTACAAACATTCTACACTATTAATAGGAGAAACAGTCTTGAGTAGCCGGCTAATCACCTCAATAGCCTTGGAAAATAGTCGTGGTGAGAGAGAGCAAAGCATTTCTGAATATGGGCCTTAATGTCATCCCGGCGTCATTAGGAGTGTCCCATCCTGAGCCGCGTTCCGTGACCGGCCTAAAGACACTTACCGTCAACCTTGGAAATCCATGCCTCTCTCTTTTACACTTCACAGAGGGCAAAACGCTGTCAGCCTTAAGTGTAGCAGATGTACCCTATTACCTGGCGAAGGAGGATGAGTTATAGTGAAGCGCCGCGGGACTCAACACCGTGACGAGAAGCAGCCTTCCTCCCTCTCGTTAATGAGGATATTTCTGCATCGCGTCACGACAGGGGGGGGGACGGTAAGCATCGGGTTTGGTTTTTCTCACCACGGTACCTCTCCTTGTGACTCCCCTGTGAGGAGGGTAAGCATCGGACTGTCTCTCTCTTTGACTCTCCAAGCACAACTCTCACCGTCCAGACACATGATGAAGTAGGTTTCACAGGTAACGAGGCCACAGAGGCGCCACTATGCCCTCAGCACCGGCAGATCCTCTGTCCTCAAACTTTACTTCTAATTGCAATGAAATTTGCAATCTCTCTTTCTTTATCATATACCTTAATACTCTCATAGAAAAAGGTTGGATCTTTGACACATTTGACGTTTTTTTTGGCTGGAGGTGGAAGTCAGATCGCGTTCACTTTCCCGCCCGTGTTTCAACTCTCTCCCTGCCAAGCTCCCCTTGACCCGGGCCGGAATGAAAGGATGCTTGGGTAATTACCTGCCAAGTGGACCTGCTACCTCAGGGGGCAGTTTCCGTTTTCTCTTATTTACTTTTCTTGGGCAGCCTGGACTGTTGTTATTAGCTGTGCGTGCGTGCGTGCGTGCGTGCGCCCGCATTAATAAGGGGCTTTCTGATATTCTCTTTAGTAAGAATGGAAAAAAAAATACCTATGACCACAATTGACACAATAATTGTGCAGACTTGTGACACAGTTGAAAACCTGTGACGGTGTTCTTTTCAGAAGGTTTCTATAAATTCTGTCTGATTCCCCGAGGTACACGTACCAATAAATTGAATGTAAGCGCCTAATCTTGTTTTGTTTGGTCACAATTTCATCTACACGAGGATAAAAATCCTGTGGTGTGTTGCGTGCAGAGGGACTGTCCAGGTTGAGCTGACTTGTGTCCACATCACTGAGACCGAAGTCGATTATTAATTGGTATTGTTTCCAGACATGGAACAGCAGTACAATTAGGTTCGCTGGATTAGTGAGCGGGCCACCGCCTTACAAAGGGGATAAGGTGCGGGACCTAAAAGCTGAGCATGAAGCACAACATTCTGACTCAGAGATGATGCACACGCACGTGCACTCTTTGGTGGAAGATTGCCAACAGACGATCCGACAACATGATACAACGCGCCACCATATAAAGTGACTGTGGAGATCGGAGCACCATTTTTCTTTTTATTTGTAGGAGGGGCACTGGTATAGAACAACAAAGAGGAAGAAAAAAAAGTTATTCTACAACGCGACCTGGATGCACCCGAGGCTTTGGACGGCACACGAGTGATCGTCAGGGAGATGCGGCAAGTCCCAAAGGTTGCATTACCCATAGAGGAATTACGCTGAGGAACATGTTCTCATCTTTAACCTTTCAATTGCTATAGTCGACTTTTGATG
The DNA here is from genome assembly GCF_035594125.1 of Scylla paramamosain. NCBI lineage: Eukaryota > Metazoa > Arthropoda > Malacostraca > Decapoda > Portunidae > Scylla > Scylla paramamosain. The sequence goes on along the minus strand of NC_087151.1, from coordinate 37,286,878 downwards.
ACATTCAGAGCTTTGAAAACTGTTTGCATGGACATAAATAAAGGTTAATTTTGTCTTGTCTAAACCGAAAAGCTGTTGAAGGAACATATAGTAAAAAGAAAAGTAAATAAGTAAATAAATATGTGTGAAAAACATTACCCACCAGTCATCTAGCTCCTCATTCATATTAAACCTTTACATATAGTTAAGTTCGGCCATGAATTTTAATGTCCCGAACTCATTCCACAAAGAAAATGGGACTCAACTTTAGCCACTCTAACGATCTCTCATGGGCGATGCTACTAAGGCCGTTCAAAGACACAGAGCTCATTAAAAGTAAATATAAGTTAGTAAATAAATAAATGTGCATCGTGACGTCCGGAGCAAAAAAAAAAAAAAACTTTATACTCTCGGGACACTGACGTATTTTTGTTTATTTGCCTTTTCGTTTCAATTATTAGTTCTTGCTTATCATTTTCGTAGCTTTGTGTGTGAGAGTGAGTGAGTGAGTTTAGATAAGTGTGTGTGTGTGTGTGTGTGTGTGTGTGTGTGTGTGTGTGTGTGTGTGTGTGTGTGTGTGTGTGTGATAATTCCTCTCTTATAAATTTAATCATTGTGAGAATTACGTGCTCTATTTCACTGCAGTCTTCCAGAAACTCAAATTACATGCATGAAATGTGCAGCCTCAGAATGGTTAGAGAGAACGGAGGAAGGGAGGGAAGGAAGGAAGGAAGGAAAGAGGCAACGAGACCGGAATGTGTGGAAGGGAGGGAGGAAGAGAGAGAGGTGAGCAGGAAGCAGAGGGAGAGACCAGATAAATAAAGCTGTAGTGAGAGGAGAGACAGCAGAGGAGGAAAGAAGAGAATTATCATCAGTTCGCATTTCAGTTTTCGACATAAAGTGTGCGTTTTATTTTACAGTTTATAGTTTACATAAACATATCTGACGACAGTGAGAGAGAGAGAGAGAGAGAGAGAGAGGAGAGAGAGAGAGAGAGAGAGAGAGAGAGAGAGAGAGAGAGAGAGAGAGAAGGAGAGAGAGAGAGAGAGAAGAGAGAGCGATTCGTTATGTCGAAAAACTAAAGCACAATTTTGAGGTTTTCTTCATATAAAACATCTTCGCAGACATGTTTTTGTGTACATGTCCGCGCGCGCGCGCGCGCGCGCGTGTGTGTGTGTGTGTGTGTGTGTGTGTGTGTGTGTGTGTGTGTGTGTGTGTGGCCTGTATTTCTTCGCTTCCTTACTTTCTCTCTCTCTCCTCTCTCTCTCTCTCTCTCTCCTCTCTCTCTCTCTCTCTCTCTCTCTCTGGTAAAGTACCTACTGTTAACATCTCACTCGCGCCACACATACACACACAGTAGTAGTAGTTGTAGTAATAGTGGTAGTAGTAATAATAATAATAATAATAATAATAATAATAATAATAATAATAATAATAATAATAATAATAATAATAATAATAGTAATAATGACAATGTTAATAATAATGGTAATAATAATACAATAACTATAGCAACTACTGATACTACTACTACTACTACTACTACTACAACTGTGACTACAATTACACTACTTCTACTACTATTACTACTACTAATAGTACTACTACTACTACTACTGCTGCTACTATATCTAGTACTACTACATCTACTACTGGTACTCACTACTACTACTCTTACTACTACTACTACTACTACTACTACTACTACTACTACTACTACTACTACTACTACTACTGTTATCGCCACTTTCTTGGGGCGATCAGTGCAGGATAATAAGACCCGTTTCACGCTGACTCGATGTATTGATTGAATCGGTCAAAACCTGGGGACACGAGCAAATTCTCATAAAGACCAAATATGTAATGGTAACTTAAGTCCTCGGCCTTATGGAATAGGTTTATAGATTTACGTTACTGCATACATTGGTAGCTTAACAGTATCAGTCTTACAGAATAAGATTACAAATTGTGCTACTGTACGCTCTTACACAAAACAGGACATATATGTTACACTGAGTATGTTGTAGTCAAGACACTCACGTGTTGGCGGGTCATTCAACCCCTGTAGATTGGAGATCACTCTCAATGCGAGACGCTCGTTCACGACGTCCGCTCCCCCTCTACAGTATACTTGCTTCTGCCCCAGGGCAGGGCAGAGTAGGGTGTCCCTTACACACGTTTCTTGTGTGGAGTCTTTGAAGTCCTTATCTGACCTTATCTGAGAAAATGTACCCCAAGAGAGAGAGAGAGAGAGAGAGAGAGGAAGAGAGAGAGAGAGAGAGAGAGAGAGAGATAACCATATTTACTTTTTATTGCCATATGCAATATAAACAATAACCGTCTATCCAACCCGTAGGGGAAAGGAGGAGGAAGAGGAAGAGGAAGAGGAGAAGAGGAATATGTATGAACATAAAAGAAGAACCAATAACAGCAGCCTCTTTTTGGTCCCGATGAGTTAATAAAGAGAGAGAGTAGAGAGAGAGAGAGAGAGAGAGAGAGAGAGAGAGAGAGAGAGAGAGAGAGAGAGAGAGATGAGAGAAAGAGAGAGAGAGAGGGAGAGAGAGAGAGAGAGAGAGAGAGAGAGAGAGAGAGAGAGAGAGAGAGAGAGAGAGAGCCCCGATGTCAGCCTTGTGGCCCGGGCTGGCCCATTCTAGCCTAGCTTCATGGCCCAGGCTTGCCTCGTCGTGACTAGCCTGTTTGTCCCCAGTCCACCAGACTGATAACCGACGAGGCCAGCCTGGTCCAACAGGCTGACCCCCAGTGAGGCCTGGCCCATCAGGCTAGTTTGGAATGGGCCAGCCCAGGCCACGAGGGTGAGCTAGGGCCAGGGGTCACACGTCTTGACCTCAGAGACGGCCCCAGGTGGGCCACTGCACAGGCCCAGCCTCTTGATGGGTCATCATTTCCCCACAGCAAGGGAATGAACGCCTGGGACCTGGCAGGACAAGAGGGCACGGCCACGTGTCTGGCCCCTCCCTGTTGGACAGTATCTGCCAGTGTGTGCAGACCGTGGCCCTCACCGCCCTGATGTACCACGTGTACCTGCACTACTACTGACCCTGGCCCTCACCGCCTCCCGCACGTGATGGGCCACTGTGGCTTTTTACTTTTTTGTTCTGTTTTCTCATTCTTCCTGCTTCGTCTCTTATTCCTCCTCCTCGTGCTTTTCTTACAGTACAGTCTAGTTCCGGTTTCTCTACCACCACCATCGCCACCAGCAGCTCCATTACCATGACCATGACCATCACCACCATCACCACCAGGAGCACCATCACCACCAGCAGCACCATCGACATCACCATCACCATCACCATCACCATCATCACCATCATCCCCATCACCATCGCCATCACCATCATCACCATCACCATCACCACCATCACCATCACCATCATCCCCGATCACCATCGCCATCACCATCACAACCATCACCACCAGCAGCACCATTACCATCACCATCACCACCTTCACCACCAGCATATGTAGGGAAAATCCTTCATTACTTCGTCTGTTGTCCTTGGGCACACACACACACACACACACACACACACACACACTCACACACACACACACACACACACACACACACACACACACACCTCGTTGTCCCGGTGTGTGGTGTGTAAGTGGTCTCAGTCCTACCCAAAGATCGGTCACTATGAGCTCTGAGCTCTTTCCGAAGGTTAACGGCTGGCTGGGTGACCAGCTGACGACCGTAGGTGAATCACACACACACACACACACACACACACACACACACACACACACACACACACACACACACACACACACACACAGCATACTTAGAACACCTACTACATAGTATTTGACGATAACCCAATTAGGACAGTAAACATCTTATCATCTTATCAGAAGTTGTGAAAAAAAGAAATTGCAAGGATATCACACTGAAACCATGACGAACGGAGAAATATAAAGAATTACAAATGGAAGCAACAAGCACCATAATACTGTTTACCACAATGACAGGAATTACATTCTACAATCTAAAAGCTGGGACGCACAAGGAGAGAGTGAAAGCTGAGATGAAATTTTCTATTGGAAGCTAGTGGAGGAAGTCAGGAGGAGAGAGATGGGGAGGGAAAACAAATTACTGTTCTCCCTCTGTTATCTGGTATTTACATTTGCTAGAGTAGCGCGTGGTATACGAGCTGTGCGCTGGAGGGTTAAGAGAGAGTTATGGGAT
>NC_087151.1:37265192-37277692 GCF_035594125.1 Scylla paramamosain | reverse complement strand
GAGAGAGAGAGAGAGAGAGAGAATGTGTGTGTATGTGTGTGTGTGTGTGTGTGTGTGTGTGTGTGTGTGTGTGTGTGTGTGTGTGTGGTAACGTCAATTATCATCAGCCTTCCCTGTGATCATTTCAGTAATAATTTCCTTGTTTACTTCCTTCTATTGTCTTTATAATTTTGCGTGTTTTATTTTCTTTTTTCTTTTTCTTTTTTCCAAAGTATAAGGAATTGGTCTATTCTGACTTTGTTTGCTTAAATACTTCAGGTTCAAAGAAATTATTATTATTACCATCATCACCACCACCATTACCATTAATAAAACACTCACTGCATAATGTTAAGGCCAATGAAGAGAATTTTATAAATATGATAATTACCAGTTACAGACAGGGCGAGGAAGATTAAATATCAACGTTTATTACATTTAAGTAGGAGCTGGGAAATGGGCGTGGGTGCATGCTAAGTGGTACAGCGAACACCAGAGTCAGCGCTGATGACATTACACACATCTGGCACGCAACAAGGGCTGTCTGAGATGAGGAAACATGCTTGCATTATTTAAGTTTCTTCGTCTTATTAGGTGAAATCATGTTATTTTCATTACTCTCTATCAAAGTTTCCTTTAATCTCAGGTTATTCAGTTTAGGTGAAATAAATCAACAAAGCTGTCTGGGTCGAAGGGATGTGCTGGCTTTAGTACTTCAGTTTGTTGGTCTTATTGTTCACTATTTAAACATCTGCTTTTTTGTTACACTTTCTTGCAATTATATTTGATGTCATATTCATTAATTTAAGCGTAAATATTGAAGTAAGAACAGTGTGAGATGTAGGAAAATTCTGAATTTAAATGCTTGTTTCTCGTTATGCATTGCTAAGATTTCCCTTAATGTTATAGCTACTAGTTTAAGTGGAATAGTGTTGTAACAAGGACAGTCTGGGATGAAAGAGTATTCCGGGTTACGTACTTAAATATTCTTTACATGTACCTGAGTTTCTGCTTCTTTTCATTACACGCCCCTAAAATATCTGTTCTCATATTTATCAGTTTAAGTGAAAGACCTGCGATGAAGTAAGAATTTAGTATTCAAGTATCAAGTATTTAAGTAACAAATATTCTCCACTTATTGAAATTCCCGTTTCTTCTCATCACGCGTTCCTAAATTTTTTTCTTAAGTTGCACGATGTGGGAAATAAGATAAATAAATGTGCGTGGAAGGTGTCAAACATTACACCATTACTATTATAAACCGTTTGAACAGTAATAAGGAGGAAAAACAGGGCTATACTACATTAGACACAGGAAGAACAGTTTTAAGGTTAAAATTCAGTTAATAACAAAACTGATCAAAGATATCACATGCCAGCAGTAAGGAGGAAGAAGGGATACAATCGCAGTATATATATAGTTGAAGTTAAATGCCACACTCACTTCCACTGTATCTTACGTTTATCTGTAATCTTAACTCCCGTGATCTGCTAAACTTTCATGGTTTGTCAGGGTCTATAAGGAAACTGTCAGCAGATCAGAGGAATTAGACCCACATTTTTTAACACTTTGCTCTCTCATGAGATCTGTTTTAAAAGGCCATAGAAAGAATTAGTCGAGTTCTCATGGATGTTTTTTCTTCCTGTCATTTATGTAGAATACTTGCTAAACTTTCATTAGAACCATGAAAATACCTCTGAAAAAAAAAAAAATCAATAATATTCACAGGAGCCTGCTGAAAGTCGGGCTTAATCCCTGAATTTATCTTATTTTGTTTCATTTTATTTATCTATTTTCTTTTTTCAAGAGGGACTGAAAAAGGGCTACAAAAGGTAGAAAAAAAGACCCACTGAAGGTACCAATCCTCTAAGAGAAGAGGCAAAAGGATGATCATAATTAGAGAAGTGTCTTGAAACCTCCCTCATGAAAGAGTTCAAGTCATAGGTAAGGGGAAATACAGAAGCAGGCAGGGAGTTCCAGAGTTTACCAGTTTGACCATAAGATTAAATGAAAACGCTAAACACTGAAAATGAAAGAGGAAAGTTACTTAGCATCTCACCGCGACTGCACTCAACTCAGCCCATCCTATGCCACGGTAGACATTGCCGACCTCATCCTCAACCACTGCACGCACCAGATGAACCGATAAACCCCAAATGAAGTCATTCTCTCCTTACCTGCGGCCTCATGAAATTATCCAGAGAACGAGCAGAAGCTTTGGCCAAACGAGATGGACAAAAAGCTCTGGGAAATTTGACCTACTCACATACGAGTATAGCAGGTAATTGTGTGCGGTGCGGCCACATGGAAAGAGAAGAGGCATATGTGTGTGAGGAGAGGATAGAAGTAAAAGAGCAGAAAACGAAGAGGACTAAAGTAGAAGTGGATGGACAGTGTATGGGAGGAAATGAGAGAGAAACAACTGTCGGAGGATGATGTGCACCATCAGACCTGGTAGAAGAGAAATTCCAAATATATCGACCTCATTTAAGACATAGGGAAAAAAATGTCCAGAGAAATAATAAGATAGCAGTAATTGTATGCGTGAACCCTTATAATCACCAACTACACCTTCCCAGAGAAAGCCCAGAGGTCCTGTAATCTGATCTAGGGATAATGCTAAGACCATTCACACACCGTACACCGCGTCCCCGTGCTCAAGGAGGAAAGGAGCTGCACCGCTTATCAGTGAACCCCCCTTGCAACCTGAGCGGGGCCACGAACCTCGGCCTGCCAAGTGACAAGCGAGGACGTTACCACTTGGCTAACGAGTAGAGAGAGAGAGAGAGAGAGAGAGAGAGAGAGAGAGAGAGAGAGAGTGTGTGTGTGTGTGAGTGTGTGTGTGTGTGTGTGTGTGTAGTTATTTTAGTTGTTGTAGTAGTAAGAAACACGCACACACACCCACACACACACACACACACACACACACACACACACACACCACACACACACACACACACACACACACACACACACACACACACACACACACCACACACACACACATATTCAGCCAGATAAGACTAGAGGATTTAAAGTATTAATTCTCGTATGCATCGTTAAGTCGCAATAACTCTCACACAGGCGACCACAGAGGGCAGGGAGGGAGTGAAGGAGAGAGGCAGAGAGGGGGGAGAGGGTGGAGGAAGAGTAGAGTTAATTAGCAATATTTTCCTCGACAGCCTCATGGCGACGACACGCTGTATAGTCTCTCTCTCTCTCTCTCTCTCTCTCTCTCTCTCTCTCTCTCTCTCTCTCTCTCTCTCTCTCTCTCTCTCTCTCTCTCGTTCTCGTGTTCTATATATATTTTTGAGTATCTAATTATTTTTCATATTTACTATCTGCATGCAGTTTCAGATAGGAAATTTAACTATATGTACATTTTATTATTTCAGGAAGCACTTACAAAAAAATAGAAGGAAAAAAGAAAATGAAAAAAAAACGCGTGAGAAATGAGTGAGTTAACCCAAATTACTGCTTTTTCCCTAATTTTTAACTCTTTCCTTTTCACTTCCAGCTAGCGAGAGAGTGATGAGAGAGAGAATCCCCGCGGGCCTTTGTGATCCTGAGTCGAGAATAGAAAAAGCTGCCCCTGGAACAAAAGAACTGACGGCACATGAAAGAAAACTGCAGAAAAAGGAACGAAATATCGGCCTCAAATCTCTTGATCTGCAACACAAGATTGCCTGCCACACGCTGCACGCTACACGCTGATGGTGTTGTTTGGCCCCGTGTGTGTGTGTGTTGCTAGCGATGGGGGAAAAGTGACACACCAGTCGTGACCCTCATGACTGACCTCTGTGTGGTCGCGTGTGTGTGTGTTTGTGTGTGTACGCCCTCCTTGTGACCTTAGTGGCGAAAGGAGCGAGAAACTGTTATGTTGTACTTGAGTACCCTTAGGTGTGAGTTCTTTTTGTTTTTGTGATGTGTTTAGAAAAGGACGAGGAACAACGACAACAATAACACCACGACCACCACCACAACCAACAACAATAATAAGAAGAAGAGATAAAATGGCGATATTGTGATCTCTTCTGTTATATAAGAGTAAACACATAAGAGGAAGCACATAAGAGCAAGTTAACTGATACACCGCACTTGGTTGGTTGAGTGAGTGTGTGTGTGTGTGAGTGTGTGTGTGTGTGCGCGCGTTTGTTCTGTGCTTAGAAGAGGAGGAGGAAGAAGAAGAGGAGCAACAAGAATGGCGATCAACGTGGTGTTTCCTTTGCTGATTCCACTGGAGGAAGACGTTTACAATGGTGAGTGTGGACATTGCTGCAAGTGTCAGTCCGGTTGGTTATAAGCAATCTTATATCTTGGTATCTCTTTTTTTTTTCTGTACAGTTTTCATTTCATTCCTGTTTTCTCTTTGTTCTCGTTTTCTTTTTCATATCGTCCCTACGCTTTGTGTTACTTTTGGTTCCCTTCCTTTTTCCTCTTCCTCCTCCTGGCTCCCCCATTCCTTCATCTCGTTTTATTTTTTCTGCTTCGTTTCTTCTTCTTCGTTTCTTCTTCTTATTATTATTACTATTTTTCTTCTTTTTCTTTTAGTTTTCTTCTTGTTTTCCTTCTCTTTTTTTTCTTCTTGTTTCTTCTTAACTTTCCTCCTCCTCCTCCTCCTCCTCCTCCTCCTCCTCCTCCTCCTCCTCCTCCTCCTCCTCCTCCTGCTTTGTATGTCTTCATTCATCAAGCTGTAATTTCTCAGTGAGTTTATTTGCTGTTAAATTTCTGGCCACAGTTCCTTTATCTTTGTTATTATTATTATTATTATTATTATTATTATTATTATTATTATTATTATTATTATTATTATTATTATTATTATAACAATCAAGGAATTGTGGGCAGAAGTTCAACTAAATAAACTCACTGAAAATTTATAGCCTGATGAATGAAGATGAGAGAGAGAGAGAGAGAGAGAGAGAGAGAGAGAGAGAGAGAGAGAGAGAGAGAGAGAGAGAGAGAGAGAGAGAGAGAGAGAGAAACTCCAATCAAATGTCAGTCAGTGCACGGCATAACCACTATCATGTTTGTTTAAGACCAATTTAAAATCAAGTTTCTATTTCATCATAGTTACCACCAGAAGACTTGTAGGGAGAAATATTGCATCCAACTATCCTCACGTCTGCATACTTCTTCATATATGCATTCATCTTTATGTCTTCAATGGTGGGGACCCGCAAATCCAAAAAGAACACGACGAAGGGTGAGGGAAAGACGACAACAATTAGCTCCGCACATGACCCCCTTCTCCTCCCGCCGCATACCACACTCCAGCACAATAATTATTGTGAAGCCGGCGCTCCAGCAGTGGGGTGCTTCCGCGCTGCCCCACGCTATCCCGCGGCGGCTTGAGCAAGGGATGCTTACCTGTGAAAATAGATTATGCACATTAACGTTCTGTATAATGGTAATGTTCATTCGAGAATAGCTCTGAACTATTTCTTTCAAAAACTGTATGTTGTATCACTGTCATGAGTTGTAAGCTAGTGGTTCCCAATCTGAGGGCCATGGACCCCCGCGGGACGAGATAACAAAACATAGGAGGCCACAAACTGAGGCACATACGTACACTCATACATGGGAGTGTGTTTAATCCAGTGGATTTTTGTATTGCTAAAAATAGCTTTTGCAAATTATAGTTTTAATTACTCTCTAGGTATGCAAATTTTTATGAGCACTACATTATATCTTTAATAACATTTTAATAATTACCTATATGAAATTCAGCAAAGAAAAATACAAATTTCTTTACATAATACTTATATGAAAAATATTTCGGATCACTGAAATTACAGGTTTTAATAGAGTGGTTTTTATATGGATCTAATGAATGTCCAGATGTACACAAATTGTCCTCCACACAAAACTACAAGCACCTAATAACACACACACCCTTCACTCAAAAATTCAAAATTATCATGGCGACTCCTACACCAGCCTCGGAGTCCCCATCTTGGAAGGGAACCATAAATGTCCCCAGATCGGACTGCTCTTCTGATAACTGGCTGTTCAGGCTGTTAATAACAGAATATAAATGTACGTGTGTGTGTGCCTAACCAGAGAAGCTGGCTAGATGCAAAACATTTATTCAGTATTATTTGAGAAGAGTAGAGACCTTGTTTTTAAGTCTTATAGAGATAGATAAAGAAATTGAGTTCTTATTTATACATTTATTATTATTATTACTATTATTATCATTATTATTATTATTATTATTATTATTATTATTGTTATTATTATTATTACTATTATTATTACTATTATTATTATCAATTTGACCTCATTTGTTAATTCACTTTTTTAATTTTTTTACAACTCAGAAGTTTGTTAGATTCCAAATAATTCTCTCTCTCTCTCTCTCTCTCTCTCTCTCTCTCTCTCTCTCTCTCTCTCTCTCTCTCTCTCTCTCTTTTGTCTATGGATAGCCATAATCTTCCTAGCGGCATACAGGGACCGCCGCGTATAGGCCTGACAGCTTCTTGCAGCTTCCATTATTTTCTTGTGTTCTTGTGTTAAAGGGCCCCTATCCCTACATTCAGGCAAACTGCGACACCTTTTTTTTCCTGCGCGGTCAGGAACGTTCATTACAGCTCGGGAATGTTTTATCTTTCTCCTCCTGTGGTGTGCGCGAATGCAGCGGTGAAAACATATTAACGCGTTGACACATACGTGCGCGCGCTCAGCTAACAATTTCGAACATCGTGTTGTCACTATTGTGGGAAGTTCGTGCTGAAATATTATACTTTTTCAGTTGTGTATATATATATATATATATATATATATATATATATATATATATATATATATATATATATATATATATATATATATATATATATATATATATATGTGTGTGTGTGTGTGTGTGTGTGTGTGTGTGTGTGTGTGTGTGTGTGTGTATGTAATAATAATAATAATAATAAACGGTTTATTATTTAGGCAGTTAACAAACTGAAAATGTACATAGGGGGTGGGGAAATACTTAACATTAATCCTAAAGGTAAGTCTAATCTAGAAGGGACTATTGATTGATGGCTCGCACCATGGTGGGAATCGCGCTGAGTCTGTACCGGTCCGTGCGCGGCGCCTTTAGGGGCGTTATCGTGTTGTGGTGTCTGGTGGCACGGACCGGCCGAGGCGCGTCAGGCGGCAGCATGTTTCTGAGACGTGGATGTGTGTGTGTGTGTGTGTGTGTGTGTGTGTGTGTGTGTGTGTGTAATAGTTACAACTAAAACTGGGACACAGAATTCTGGAAATATTTTTCTCATAAATGTAGTACATTTGCATCCTTCCTTCCACGCCTTGTATTATTTATGGAGGCCTCAACTTTAGGGACATATCTCTGATGAACGCTGCATGCGGTATTTTTTAAGCGTTTAATATAGTTTCCCAGAATTTCAGTCTGCCTGTTTTCTTTGGTTTCATTGAGTAAGGAAGAAAATGACATTTCTTGAAGGGTAAACTTGTTTAATGTGCTTGGTGTGCTGAGCGAAACTGTCATTAGGATGAAAATGTACATAGTGATATCAGATGAAAACTCTAAATGTAAATGTATGAAATATCTCTCTCTCTCTCTCTCTCTCTCTCTCTCTCTCTCTCTCTCTCTCTCTCTCTCTCTCTCTCTCTCTCTCTCTCTCTCTCTCTCTCTCTCTCTCTCTCTCTCTCTCTCTCTCTCTCTCTCTCTCTCTGAAAAGTTGTCGTTTGCTAATTCGTCTCCTGGACACATCACACAATCAAGTGGCATTTAGACAGCGACATGTGACTCAGAACAACGCTTAGAAGACTTAGGCAACAAGAAGATCCAGAAGATCGAGAAAAGTTGTGTGTTTAGGATGTCAAGTCAGACAGGGAAGGGAAAGCTAACAGCTCATGTGATAAATAAGATAACAAAGTAACACGGCATTGCTATGTGGAAACACGTAAATAGGACCGTTAGTGAGAAGAGGAAAGAAATACTGCCTTCGTGATCTACTTGCCGATCCGTAACAGAATAGCCGAACGAAGAAGAAGAAGAAGAAGAAATACGAGTACATGAGTCCTCGTGGGATATTGTTGGGTGCAGTGACGGTCACTGTCGTCCAGTGATAGTGTAGGAACAACACCAACACATCCTCGCATCTCTGAAAAAAATTGGTGACAGACATGTTAGGTTCAAAGGTAGCGCAGGCAATTAGTAAGATGAATCTAGAGCGGCGAGGATTAAAGGAGGCTATACTCTATTTTAGGAACTCTTGTCAAAGTTATTTGGAGCTAGAGGACACGCGAACATGGTAACATTGCCATCGACTAACTTTCGGTCACTGATTGATCTATGTAGTTAGTGTGGCACACTAACGATTCCTTTCAAAAGAAATTCTTTCATAGTTGCAATGTACGCATTGTTCAAATGAATATTATCTGATATCGTGAATAAGAGATAAACATAAGGTAAATTTGCGCATGTTACAAAACAAGACGGAGGTAAGTAGACCAGTAAGCGATTAATCAGACAGTAGCAATGTTATCGTGTTTCTGTGTCCTCAGGTGGCATAATTATTGTAACACTTAATAACCCATCATCCCTATCCAACAACAAAGGCAAACGGAATACAGGTGACGGTGAATCCCACCAATATAGTATTACTTTTTCTCCACGAACATAGCATGTGAGGGCTCTGCAAACAACAAACAGGTCTGGATAGTGCTCCAAGTTTTGCCAAGATTCTGTTGGCATATTAGCTCAGCTCAGGTGATATACTACCTAAGGAGCTGCGAGAAAGTACTGTGGAGCCAAGAGTCAGTTATTATTAGTCCAGTGAAGTAAGATAACCCGTAATTAGAGATTAGAAAATAAGGTGGCTGATCAACGCTTGGTCCCATACCCCTGCGCAGCCGTGAAAACAGTTGTCATGGTAACGACAACGCCAAACCACTAAAGAAAACGGGGTGCAAAGAAAACTTCACGGAATGCTTGTATATTTGTCCAATATGGCTAGTTATGACAATGTAGACACAATGAAGGCATTGTCTGCTACGGAGATAAATAAACTGACAGCAGCGCAGCCAAATTGTTGACTGAGAACAATTGTTGCACATCACCCTGGTGAGGAACAGACATCAAACTCTGAATTGCTCGAAGAAATAAAAAATATTCGGAAGGATTTAACAGCAAAGAAGGAGATGAAGAAAGAAATAGAATCCCTGAATACAAGACTTGATGACGCCTACAAGACCATCCACCAGCAAAACCGGTTCATAGAATCCCTTGATGCCAAAGGAAGGGTGCGGAACTTGGTCATAACTGGGTTTCGGAGGATGAAGATGATCTTGGAACGGCGGATGGAGGGATCGTGACAGTGCTCGAAGCCGCGGGTTATGCCGGACTGATACGCACTGAAGTATGGATCACAAAACGACACGGACAGCCTGATGCACGGAGGAAACACCCTATCCACGTGACGCTGAAGAGTCAAGATCAACGGAGCGACATCCTGCGAGTGGCAAAGAACTTGAAGGAGAAAGGCAGAGAATTCGAACGGATTTACGTGAAGAAAGACGTTCATCCGGCGGCGAGGAGGGAAATGGCAAGACTGAAAACCTGAGAAGATGAGAAGGAAAAAAAAAAAACAGTCAACCAGGGAGTGGAAATTATATATGAATAGCAGCGATGGTGTTGTGATAGATAGATATTTCCCAAAATTTTGCATGGAAAGAAGTGGAACGAGCAATTGAAAATATATGCTTGGAATATCCGTGGTGTGAAAAATAAGCTCCAAAGCCCCGAAGTTCTACATTTTACTTTAGAATTTGACATAATATGGATCAGTGAAATAAAGGAAACATTAATTAGTAGCGTGCCCGGCTTTGATTTATGTATGAATAGAAGCAAACAAAATAGTCAGAGAGGAGGAATTATGATGTTGGTGAAGTGTGCGTTGGTGCCGTATATCACATGTATGGACACCGCAATAGAAGGACAAATATGGGTATGATGAATGAAGAAAGTGTATAGGACGTGGTTGAGGAAAGTTGCAAAGAAGTTGATAGAATAGCAGAAGAGTGTAAAAAGACGAATGTCGCACGTGAGGGAACTGGAAATCTAAAGATTGAAAAGCATAATGATGGAAAATGATAGTGTTAAAATTTGGAAAGCAATTAATTGGAAAGGAGAAATTAATCCAGATCAAGGCACTACCCAGCCTACCGATAGTCAATTTAAGACCCATTTTGAGGAATTATTGAATCCTGTGACAGAGGAAGAAGGGGAATGACATACTCGTATGTATCCCTGATTATACACGTATGGCGTTTACTAGAATTCGACTGATGTCTCATGACCTAAAGATCGAGACCTCGGGACTTGCGTGTGTGTGTGTCAGTGTAACGGTCAGACCACACAGACTGAGCACCACGTATTAGTAGAGTGCTCATTGACGAGACAGACCAAACAAAAATAACATATGGTAAACATACAAAATTTAGATGTGTTACTTAATGAAACAGAAAACGTAAATAATTTGTGTAGGTACGTGTATGAAGTTTTGTCTATTTATAGGACATAAAAGAAAACAATACTTCAGTACAATGATATGCATACCAGAGATTACAATTGAATATATTGGTTATATTGTGCTAGATGTTATATCAAGCTATGTATTTATGTTAGTTATAGTAATAATGGTAAATATTTAGCTGATGTTTGTTACTTTGCATCGCCTAATTTTAAAAGAATATTTAGGTGACAGTATTTTGATTCCAGTTTGTTATAGTATACTTCTTTATTTGGACCAATGAGAATTTTGTAACCTTTACTTAAATGTAAACTTGCACATTTTGGTCAATAAAACTAACTAACTAACTAACTAACTAACTAACTATTTAAGTCAAAGGACAACATCAGATATCTACTGCTAAGTATTTGTCACATATTACCTTCAGAAGCAAGGACCTGTTGTAGATTAGTGAACACGATTAGGTAGCGTAAGATGTTGAGATTAGCAAAACAATGACGTTAAAACTATTATATATACGGCATGCAAAATTTCGGAATATGTGCTGATTGAGAATTATATCAAAATCTGTCAGCAATGAAAAAAAAAAAAAAACGTAATAATGAACTATTATAATTTACCATCCCTTCCATTGTTTGGCATGACGGACATCGCTGTGTAGGCACTCCAATGGTGTTCGTGAGCTGACAGACCAAGACAAAATTAACTGATGATTATGGACGCACTTTTAATCACAATAAAGAGCTGTATGGTGTGAGCGTTGAGAGAGAGAGAGAGAGAGAGAGAGAGAGAGAGAGAGAGAGAGAGAGAGAGAGAGAGAGAGAGAGAGAGAGAGAACAGAAGTATTATTGGGGTTGAGTTCGAGGCAGTAAGGTGAAAAGGGAGGGGAAGGATGCGTTCAAAGGGTACGTGGTGGAAATACTAAAAACATACACGTTTATTGTTATTATTATTATTATTATTTTTTTTTTCAGTGTTATCTTAAACTCCAACGCATGACGTAGTGTATTCAGCACTTCCTCACGTGTGGCAACGTAAGATAAATAGTATGTTTGTGTGTGTGTGTGTGTGTGTGTGTGTGTGTGTGTGTGTGTGTGTGTGTGTGTGTGTGTGTGTGTGTGCTTGCTTACTTCACTTGGCCTGAAAGTGGTCAGACGCCTCTTTTCATCACCAGGAAAATGACAGTGTTATATATGTCCATTTTTCTTAATTATGAAAGTAATTAAAAGTCGATATAACGTAAGATTGGAAAAAAAAAAAAAAGATAAATCACTCTTCCCTCTCGCCTCATTAAAAAAAAAAAGAAAAGAAAAAGAAAATTCACGAGAACGCAAAATCATGAAAATAAATCGGTAAATCACTGATCTACTGAAATGCACAAATTATTCAATAAACACATCTTCCCTTAGATATTTACAATGTACTTAAGCATGCAAGTAATCGAATTAGAAAATTTTTATGTCTTCGTCCAAAAAAATCAAAATCTTGGAGAATTACCCTTTTTGTTACTGAATTCTGTGATGCAGAACTTTTATTAATCAATGGCCGTTCTTAGATTTAAAACTTAATTAATTAAGGAAAAAAATAGACACGACTGGAATAAATGAAAATTACCACAACACAGCTAATAATGGGAGAGAGAGAGAGAGAGAGAGAGAGAGAGAGAGAGAGAGAGAGAGAGAGAGAGAGAGAGAGAGAGAGAGAGAGAGAGAGAGAGAGAGAGAGAGAGAGGTGACCTTAATTATCAAAACATTCCTAATGAGTTATTGCCTGAAAACATCCAAACAAATAGAGAAATATTAATGATGATGATGATAATGATGATGATGATGATGATGATGATGATGATGATGATGAGGAGGAGGAGGAGGAGGAGGAGGAAGAAGAAAAATGTAAGGGACGATGAAAAAGAGAACTGTGTATAAGGAAAAAGTGAATAAAGAAAGACTAATTTTGGACGATGGAAGACAGGGAGGACGAGAAGAAGAAAAAGAGTTTGTTTTGTGCCGCAATTAAAATTTGTTAAAA